>NC_056746.1:541830235-541947735 GCF_019279795.1 Protopterus annectens
ATATAGTTTCTTAACCATTGATGTGGTAAATCTTTTTCCTACAATACCACACAAGGAAGGTTTGGAACTATTTTATAAAAGCTTAATGAACATTCAGAGCTTTAACAAGGATAAAATAAGCATCTGTTATGAACTTATGGAACTGATATTGACTAATAATTATTTAACATTTGAAGGGGAAATTTACCATCAGATTAAAGGAGTGGCAATGGGGGCGAGATGCGCCCCGGTGTATGCAAATCTGGTGTTACTTGCATGGGAAAGCTGCATTATCTTTCCTTCAAAATATATGGATAGAATTCTGTTATACAATAGATTTCTGGACAATGTACTAATTATTTGGAAGGGTGGTGAAGATAGTGTAATTGAATTTATGACTTATTTGAACAATTCCACTGAATTTTTCAAGTTTACCTATACATGGAAAGAAACCTGCATAAATTATTTGGATATTTCTTTAGAGAAAAATGACGGTAAACTGAAGAGTAACATATATCGAAAGCCAAGTTACTCCAATTCTATGTTACATTTTACTAGTTGCCACCCCCTTCATCAAAGGAGGGGGGTGGTAAAGGGACAGATGGTTCGTCTGTCTAAACTAGTAAGTGACGAACAAATATTCAGAAAAGAAATGTACAATCTAATAGGGTTATTCCTGGAGAGAGGGTATCCTCAGGCTCTACTGATAAAGATCAAAAAAGAAATATACAAGAAAAGGAAAACTGTTTATTTTCCAATACTTAGAGATAGTATAAACAACACACAACAGTTGGAGGTGGTAACTAACACAAGTATGGAAAAAGGTGAACTTAATTTTGTCTTGAGGTACAACGACAAAGCAAAGGAATTAGGTGACAGTATCAAGAGTATATGGGATCTATGTATGGGTACGCAGAATAGGTCAATATTAGGTGAAAGACCAAATATAGTGTTTAGTAGAGGTAACAACATAAAAAATATTTTAGAAAAAGAAACTAAGATGCACAAGAGATCATACATGAGTAAATGTGGAAGATGTAGTAGTTGTAGATTTATAGCAGAAGGAGCATATATTTGTGTAAAGGGATATCAACGTACTATATCTTGCCCAGGTTTGTGTAACTGTAACACAAAAAATTGTGTATACATAGCAACTTGTATATCATGCGAGGCTTACTATATAGGCATGACTACTCGCAAACTTAGAGAAAGGGTAGGTGAGCATAAGAGAAGCATTACAAAACATGACGAGCATAATGCTTTATATGTACACAGTAAACATTGTAGCAACTTCAGTAAATTTATATTTTTCATTGTTGACAGAGTGATGCCATTTTTTAATGGTGATACAGACAACAAAGTAGCATTATTGGAAATGGAATGGCAGATTAGGTTAAATGCCACAAAGTTTCCAGGTTTAAATGAGTATATCTCTTTAAAACCTCAATTAAAATATAGGGCAAGTAGGATATGAAAGAAATGTTTGAACACAGTACATTATATACCACAAATTGATGTTTTTCACATTAAACATCACTGATATACCTGTAGTTTTGTACTAAAAGTTATATGACACTTGGTTGCAATTTTAAATGGAAGTAACAATATATAACAACATACATATACTTGTTGTTTTTTATAAATTTTGTATAAATGATTAAGTGTGTATGCAATTAACTAATCAAGTAATTAAGTTGTGGGATTAAGTTATGTATATAATGGGTTAGGTTTTAGTGTATGAGTATGACTCTGATGAAACCAGGTGGACTGGTGAAAGCGCTTAGTCTTGGACTGAATAAATCGTTTTTTGCTTCATCTTCAACAACTGGTGCCTTGATTTGTTTGCATTGCATTGTGTTCGAGCTGACTGGTGAGATTCTAAGTTTTGGACCCTGTATTGGTTCCTGTTTTTGGGATACTTCTACATATTGTCTGCATGTGTGTATGCATATATACCTATTACAAACTCACTGACCTCCACGGGGTGGTCCAATTAGAACAGGGCCATCCAACCCTGGCACACCTGGATCCATAATTTCATATCCATAGTTCCTCCACCTCACCCGTGTTCACCTTACATGAGTAACTTCCATTATCCACTTGTTATCTCAGCCATGACACACCTCCAAACATTGCCCTGTGCAGAGCATTAGGGGCCCTACACATATGTTGTCCCACCTCGTGTATTCTCAGGCTCTCCCGCCATTTAGTCTTTGAACATACCTGCCCTTTCTAGGGTTATAGATTATGGCCAAATGCACCTTAGAATTTTTGGTAGACCCAGCAGGGACTACTCTCTGTCTGTGTGGAAAGTAGACTTAGCAATTCAACGATGTTACTCCCATTGGTAGAACCTTGCCTGTGGTGTGAGTAGCAGTGCGCTGCTCACTCCTGGGCAGCTTTTTATGACATACACTGACAGCACTATATAATACCATAGTTGCTGTTGATTCCCTTCTTATCCCTTGTCTATGCTTTATTGTTACGACGTTCATTCTTTGTGTATATAGATATCTAGATATATATATATATATATATATATATATATATATATATATATATATAGATATATATAGATATATCTATATATGCACACATATATCTATATGTGTGTGTGTGTGTGAATATATATATATATATTTATTTATTTATTTATTTATTTATATATATATATATATATATATATATATATATATATATATATATATATATTTTACATCTGTACATATGTATATACATTTCCTATGCTGGGCGCTGCTTACACCCACGCAAGCGCACTTGCATATGCTTACTGTGTGTTACATATGTTTACTGCCGCTTATTTGTGCTTACTTCTGATTGAAGAGATCTGGTTAATAGTCCCATGCAATACTCACATTCACTTTTACATGTTATAATGTCGGCTTTACAGCAGAACAACATTCATTCCACAAAGAAAATTATATGTGCTATAGTCGAACTTGAACCGTGAATGCCTGTTCATTAGGCGGATGTTCTAACCACTACACTATTGATATTCTGCTTCATTTATATGTATACCCATGGTTCATAGTTACACAAACACATGTCTCAACACTTCACTAACACAGCAGGCATCCTTTCTCCTGTTGGGAAAACTGCACCACTACACATGCGCCATTCCCTACTGCTCTGGACCCGTGCCGCATGTTGACTCACTCCAGGTATATTCAGACCTCCCAAGCCTATAGTCCTGGCACATATGTTTGTATGATGTATGTAGGGTGTTCATATGGCCATCTGGGTTAAGGCTTGTCTGACTGGTGACCGGGACTACCCTGTACCAGTTTGAAAGTTAGCTTTAGCACGTGTAAAAGGTTACTCCCACTGTCAGCATCCTACCTGTTGTTAGAGACGCAGGGATTTTGCACCTCTGGTCAGCTTGATATGTCCACTGCGTTTTTTCTTTGCATTCATTATGAATGCTTTCTTGTGTCTATATTCCTTCTGTAGATATATATATATATATATATATATATATATATATATATATATATATATATAGCATATACATCTATACGATTAATTACTTTGATCGTATTGTTGAATGACTGTGCTGTCTGCTATGTTTGTGATAACATCAGAGTTAGGTATAACTGCCGTGGCTTAGTGGTAAATCACATTGATTGTGATGTGTAGGGTCCTGGCATCAGGCCTGGCAGAGGTGGTTTATTGTGTTGCTGGGCAGAACAAGGGCCGTTGGACAAAGGGTGAGTACAACACTTGTCAGCAGCAGTTTTCTGTTTAACCGCCGTTTCACGTCACGCAAACACCTTCTGCATTCGCACTGTGATACATCTTCCCAGTTCACATTTCAATGGTATTATATCATTATACAGCAGAAAATTAGCAAGATATGCTCGTATACGGATTATGCGTCATAAATGGTGTGTGCTGCAGTTGAACCGGCAACATCTGCTTGATAGGCGGATGCTCTAACCACTACACTATTGCTGTGCTGCTTCATTTGCATGTATACCCATGGTTAATAGTTACCAGAACAAACACAGTACAACATCACTAACACAGCATTCATCCATTCTCTGGTTGGAAATAAACCACACCACTAAAAATGCTCCACTCCCTACTGTTCTAGCCACGTCCCGTATGTTGGCTCACTCCAAGTATATTCAGATGTCCCAAGCTTATAGTTCTGGGACATACGTTCATATAATGGTCAGGGTGTTCAATTAGTCTTCTGGTTTTTGGCTCATCCAAATGGTGACTGGGACTGCCCTGTACCTGTTTGAAAGTCAGACTTAGCACGTGGACATAGTTCCACTGTTAGTATCCTACCTGTGGTTGGAGATGCAGGAGGTTTGCTCACCTCTGGGCAGCTTGCTATGACAGCACTAAATATTATGGTGGGTTCTGCTGCTGTTTCCCTTCACATTTGTAATGACTGCTTTATTGTGACCATGTTCATTCTACATGTATATTTATATATATCTGTCTGTGCATACACATGCATGTACACCTACATGCTTATTTACTTTTCCCATACTGTTGAATGACTGCCACTTACCGTCACGCATACCCCCTTACGTCTTCTTTAAAGTGCCTTAATCACCCTATATCCAACTGCCATTATTGTGGGCATCATGGAAAATTAGCCCTTTCATGGCTTGGACCCGTGAACAGGAACACCATAGTCACTGGTTTTACCACTAAATCATCCGTGATACATTCTGTATGGATGGTAATTACGATATATGACTTTACTACAGCCATTCCACAGTACTACCAACAAATGTGAAGGTCGTGTGGTGTACATATGTATAGTAAATGTTACTATTCATATGTTTCTGAGAGGTATATGTATACATTTGCAAGTATACATATTTATGAAATGGACATACTTGACAACTACTTATGTGAATGTATGTGTGATGTGTAGCTATGCGAATATAAGTATGTACATTTATAGATATATGACTACATATCTGGAGTTATACATGGCCATGTATATGAACAACCGCATACAGGAGGTACCTGTACCATTTGTATACAGGGGTTGTGTGCATCATTACGACAAGGAACCTGGACGGGGTATACAATTTGTGGACATGTACTATTTGGAAGATGGCTATGGGGAAGCTTCATGGGAACATGTAAATGGTATATATTCCCGATAATGCACATGGGGAGATGTGCATCACGGTCAGGTGTTTAATCCCGGGTCGTAGGTTCTGCAGGACCGGCTGGAGGCTGAGCAGGGTTGTGGACAACTACTGCTAATGCAACTTGTGTCTAGTTGTCTATGGGGCTGGACATCGTGTCGTGCCACCAAGTCTAATCTTTAGAACAGACACTTATCCCATGAGGGATGGCCAACAATTGTGGACACCAATGACTCCAATTCTTTTGGCTTTACAAAAATGAGGGAGGGTTATACATGCAAGGGGTACCTAGTTTGCAAGCCAGAGACTGCCTAGGGTGAGACTGCCTACTAGATATGGGTAGGGGGCACTATGTGCAGATATGGCTGTGCCAAGCTAGCAGCCCGAGTATGGGTGGTTTTGGTGGACGTTCAGCAAGGGGGGGGGGGTGTGCTGTGGAGGGGATGATAGGTATTCAATTATGTATCCAGGTGTGTTGGGGTTTGATGGCTCAGTTCAGGCCAGACCATTATGTGAGTGTGAGCCGGTAACGTTTCTGTACATGTGTATTGCACATTTTAATGTTCATATGTTTGTGGGATTGTGTTCTGCAGTATGGCCTGTCAGGGTGTATTGTGGATGTGAATGTATGTTCTTTGGTTTCCTTTTTGATTCACCCACTGCTCCCTCATACACCTCCAGTTCACCTACTGTACATCCGACCCAGTCTCGTCTTGGTGAATTATTACATTACCCGTCACCCCCCATATTTTACACACACCATCCATCCCTTCTCTGGTTGATGGCCCATGGCACAGACAACAGAACACATTGCGTACTCTACATATCTCTGGTACCAATATGGTTGTGAGGACAACCCTGGCATATTTGATCTTCCACATGCTGTACTTCATGCACATAGGTACATGCAAATACTTATCTTTCATGACATGGTAGGTAGACCCGGGTAATACCCATTCATCTTTGGGCCATCCAGACAGGGATGACTTGGACCATGAATGGGCAGATATTGAGCGAATGCTCTGACCATTGGTAGGGTTGCCACCTTTTCAAATGGTCAAAGTGGGACATTTTCGGGACACAAATCAGATTTTACAGGCCGACACATACCCACAGTCATTACAAAGGATAGCACTTTACTTTTATGCCTAAGTGAAAGCTTATTCTTGTAGCAGTTTAGTTGCTTATTCTGTTTCTTGTAATGTTTAGGTATTTTAGATATAGAAATAACTATTTTATGGAACTATTACATAAAATATGGGACATAATGATGTCCTACAATCGCAGGACATTTGCCATTTTTAATATTGTTGGTAAGGACACAACTGCCCAGAGAGGGACTGTCCCTCACAAAGTGGGACAGGTGGTAACCCTAACCCTTGGGCTAGGCTTAGCAAAGGGCAGCGGCACGCAAACATGCTGCATTTCGCTTCCATTTGATATAACAACAGTATAATGGAATATGGGCATGGGGTTTTAAATGTCATTTATTCGAGGGACAGGGGCTCAATATTCAGCTACGTGCCTTTGTGTTTACTTTTTATTTAGGTGTTTGCTAAACTGTCTTGTATACTTTGCATACATTTCAGTATCCACGAACACTGGCAGGAGTGATTACTATTAGAGGCAGGCTGTACTAGTCAGCATTTTAAGATGCGTGTCTGCAGCCGACATGTTCACGCCTCCATGCAGCGCTTAGACATGCCCCCTGCACTCACGCATATTTCCTATGCATGTGGACGTTGTGGCAGCGTGCCTTCATTAATATGCATATGGTGCTGCTGCGCCATCTCTATGCCACATGGTCGGCGCAAGGCTAATCCCGTCCTTGCGCTGAGCTTCATGAATCCCGGGGAAACTCTGGAACCCCTAAAATAGGGCTAAATCTACCTCTCCTTCTTAATTTCTTTCTCAGTTTCTTCCACTAAACTCAAAGGATATTTCCTTTCTAAAAAACGTCTTTCTCAGTTTTTTACTTTCTACACTATAATCATCATCCAAAGAAGTCATTCTGCAACTCCTGATGAATTGCCCTTTTACAATTCCCCTCTTTTGACTAAAAGGGTGGGCACTAGTAAAAAAACAAATAGGAGTCCGAGAATGTCTCTTTTCTATACATATTTGATTTAAAAATGTTTTCCTCTGGAACCTTTTCTATTACCACATCTAAATACTGTATTTTCTCATGAGAAATAACATGAGTGAACTTTAAAAATTCTGTAGTGTTATTCATATACTCAATAAATTCATATAGTATCACTTCGGGTCCAACCCAAAAGATGCAGATGTTGTCTAGGTAATGTCTATAGTAGCTCCAATACTGTGAGTATTCAGAATGAAATAAATATTTGTCTTCTCATGTGGACAAGACTAGCTTGGCGTACATGGAGGCACACCTGGCCCCCATAGCTACCCCACTTGTCTGCTTGAAGAACTCACCTTCAAAAAACAGGAAATTGTGTCTAAGTACTATATCCATAAGTTCTACTAGAACCACTGTGGTGTCATTATCTATACTACCATTTATTCTGAGCACCTCCTCAAACCACTCTAGTCCTACATTATGGGGTATAGCATTAAACAAATCCTGAATGTCCAAAGTGACAAATATTAAATCATCCTGATATAAATTTATAAATTTATAAATTTATAAATCTATAGTCTATCCCTCTGTGGGCTGCTGTGTCTCCTCGGGCTGGGAGTAGATATCCCGCATACTGTACACCTGGGTTCCTGTCCTTCCCTAGCCAAAGAAGCCCCGTGGACATCATTTTAAGCACCATTCCTGAATAGGATTTTACATTCTCCCACATAAGACTGGCTTCCCAGAGTTGACCGTTTTGGAAACTGTACACCTGGGTTCCTGTCCTTCCCTAGCCAAAGAAGCCACGTGGACATCATTTTAAGCACCATTCCTGAATAGGATTTTACATTTTCCCACATAAGACTGGCTTCCCAGAGTTGACCGTTTTGGAAACTGTACACCTGGGTTCCTGTCCTTCCCAGGCCAAAGAAGCCCCGTGGACATCATTTTAAGCACCATTCCTGAATAGGATTTTACATTCTCCCACATAAGACTGGCTTCCCAGAGTTGACCATTTTGGAAGTATGTCCTACTCTTGTACTGCTTAACACTACTGTCCAGGGTATATTTGCTCCCCTACCAGGCTTATCAGCAGCCCCCCCCCCAAGTCTATCTTTAGATCCTTTCTCCTTCCCTCCTCTCCTCGGCCTTTGTCCTTGAGGAACCTCTCTCTCTACCCTGAGCTTATTTTGTCTTGGCAAACTCCCTGCTTGCTCTGTCTGATATCCTTCCTGCCCTGGCCACTAGGTGGCACCCTTCACACTACTGACCCTATAACCAGTTTTTTTTGGCTATTCTACTACAACTAACACTGACATTTCCAGTCCATATTTTGACCTCTGCCTTTTGCTACTTCCCTCACGCCTGACTCCTCTACTATCTCCTACCCCCCACTCACCATATAGTCTCCATAACTTTCCTACTCTAAGAGGCCACCCTTACCTGTTCTCCTGCTTCTCTCCTCTTGCCTGATTGTTTTTCTGCAACTGATCATTTCACTTGCTTTCCTGCTTAATCCTATTCTCCATTACCACTCTTGATCCCCCTCTCCCTGTCTTACCTGTTTTTACTCTGTGACTTTTCTTTTGACCTGCCTGTTCCTTCCCTCACATACTACTGTAATTTACTCTTTTACTTGCCTTCCCTACTCCTTAATATGCTCACCTCCTTATGACCATCATCTCCCCCTCAGTACTCTACTCTCGATTTCTTGTCTGCCTATAGCTCTTACTCTACCACATTTCCTTCCATCCCTGCAATCCTCACATATAGCTTCCAGATTTCCACCTACTTGCTGTTGTCTTTTTTTCTGCCCTGAACTCCTATTTCCTACTATCCCTACCTGTCTCCTCCCCCCCTCTGCCTCATTTCCGTTTTTATCATACTAATACACCCATCCCCAAGCCGCCTCCTCCCTATAGTCTATCCCTCTGTGGGCTGCTGTGTCTCCTCGGGCTGGGAGTAGATATCCTGCATGTGAGTACTTGCTTAGGTGCACTGTTTTAGTGTTTTGCTTCATTTATTCCTTTGTATTCCATTGTATTTGTATCCACTACTGTTATCCGAGTTGTATCAGAGTTAGCTCTGTATACCTAGAACTGTGAACTGTACTTTACGATGTTGTTTGGGAACCACGTGGAAAGCCTTGTTTGCTAGGAACTTACGGAAACGGGTTATCAACCCTGTTTCTACTCCTGTTTGGCCCTGATCCAGCCATTCTCGCATGGTCGCTACAATAGTTTTATCTGCTATTTTATTTTTCTTACTACCAGCGGTACCTGTGCCTATGTCCTATCTTTACTTTTAGGCAATTAACCATAATTGTAGCATATACTTTCACCGCTCACTGTAACCACCGCATACTACTGTCTTAATAACGCTTACGAGCCATTGATGTTTTACTGGCACCACAATTGTATATTTACTAAAGCTAAAGCCAATCTGTGTTTAGTGCTGCTTTTGCCAGAACAAACGGCCACAGTGGAAGCGTTTGGCTTACCGCTCTCTTCTAAGCCTGTTTATTTAGATGGTGCAGCACCTAAACTACTTATACCTAGCAGGGATCATGCTTGGTAGGCTTTGTTAGAACAAACAGCCACAGCGGAAGCGTTCGGCTTCCCGCTCTCGCCAGGCCAGTTTATTTTGGATAGTATAGCGCCTAAGGCACCTTTTTAACTAGTTATACCTAGCAGCGGTAACCTCTCTTTATTAGCGTTACTCCTTGCTGCAGCGTTCCTTGCCTAAGACCAGCCTCCACGTGGTCTCCCACAACTTCTGGCTGGCGTTCATAGGAAATTGTAGCTGTTCAAGACTTTGTTCTATGTTCAAGTGTTTATTACTGGGATGTTTTCCATACTGCTTCCTTTGTTATGCTCTTGACTAATTGCCTATTAGCTCTGTGCACAGATGCACACAAAGTATGGTATTTTTTGACCTATACACATTGAAGCAATGCTATATTTCTAGCTTGTATCCCCCCTTGGGATCCTGTAATAATTAGTTATAGATGCAAGGCTGTGAATGTAGTGTCCTGCCATTTCTTTGTAAGCTGCTGATTGCTTGTAACTCATATTGTAGAGTGGAACCCATTTAAACAGTGTGGTAGATCTCGCTTGCTTACCTGATACCTTAACATATAACTGTTGCAAGGTTGTTTTTTGTAATCCCTAGTGTGTTTTATTAGCAGCCTAACTTAACCACCTAATGCAATGTGTCTTAATAAGTCTATGTACTGACCCGTTCTTTGTTTCAAGGCATATTTACTAGCTAAGTGGTACATACTGCATTGACTAATTTATTTTTTTTCCCCTTTTTTTTCTCTCTCTACCTATAACCCTATCAGACTGTACACCTGGGTTCCTGTCCTTCCCTAGCCAAAGAAGCCCCGCGGACATCATTTTAAGCACCATTCCTGAATAGGATTTTACATTCTCCCACATAAGACTGGCTTCCCAGAGTTGACCGTTTTGGAAGTATGTCCTACTCTTGTACTGCTTAACACTACTGTCCAGGGTATATTTGCTCCCCTACCAGGCTTATCAGCAGCCCCCCCCCAAGTCTATCTTTAGATCCTTTCTCCTTCCCTCCTCTCCTCGGCCTTTGTCCTTGAGGAACCTCTCTCTCTACCCTGAGCTTATTTTGTCTTGGCAAACTCCCTGCTTGCTCTGTCTGATATCCTTCCTGCCCTGGCCACTAGGTGGCACCCTTCACACTACTGACCCTATAACCAGTTTTTTTTGGCTATTCTACTACAACTAACACTGACATTTCCAGTCCATATTTTGACCTCTGCCTTTTGCTACTTCCCTCACGCCTGACTCCTCTACTATCTCCTACCCCCCACTCACCATATAGTCTCCATAACTTTCCTACTCTAAGAGGCCACCCTTACCTGTTCTCCTGCTTCTCTCCTCTTGCCTGATTGTTTTTCTGCAACTGATCATTTCACTTGCTCTTCCCCGCTCCGTTCGCTACGCTCACTCCGCTCCCCACCCTACCCCCAATTCCCACCCACCCCCAGAGGCCCTACCTTTATAGTAGCTTAGACACTCCCCCAACTATCTAACCTCCTATCACATTTCTTGTACTCTTCACCTATCAATACCTTACTTCTACTCCTACAACCACACCCACTCTCCACTATCCTGTCTTACTACCTCACCTCACTCTACTACTGATACCACACAATCCTACTGTTGCTTAACACATCCCACTAGTAACATGACTTTAAACCTTAATATTATCCTTTCATTTCTTCTCCTTAACATCCTTCTCTATTACCATACTCTTACCTCCTATGAATATCTCATACTTAGTCATCCTCCTGTATTAGCCAAACACACCACTTCTACACCTCCTCTACTTAAACAAGCTCATATTAATATACTATCAACCTCCCCCTACCTTCCCCCTCTCTACCACAAAATTCACCACTTCAGATTCCTAACCTCTAAACGATTCTACCTAATACCCTGCAAAAACCTAAAAGTATCTCAAGTCCCACAAACACTATTACTGATACATGGTGACATCCACCCCAACCCTGGCCCCAATACTCTCATCAACCACACCCACTCAAATCTAACTACTAACTGTTCTACCTCACCTTTCTCCCCTGACTCCCTCTGTATTGCTCACCTAAATATTCGTAGCATCAACAACAAAATCACACAACTTCATGCCTTAATTGATTTCTATGCCTTTGACATTCTCTGTCTCACTGAAACATGGCTCAAACCTAGTACCAAAGACAATGAATTTACTCCCCCAGGCTATAGCACCTTAAGACAGGATCGTCTCAATAAAAAGGGCGGGGGAGTGGCCCTTCTATACAAATCCCACCTTCAGGTAGCCTCAGTAGACACCTTGCCCCCCTCCCTAACTAATGCTGAAATACTCTGTACCAAGCTCCAAGTTAATAAAACTAAGGCTATTTATATCATATGTTCTTACATCCCTCCAGGCAACAACATCAACACACTAGAAAATATCCTAAGCTGGGTCTCCAGCAACTTTCCACAAGAAACCATAATCCTAGGGACTTTAATATTGACTGGAACTCCTGCATATCTCCCAAACCCTCCATTCACATTAATCTCTTTAACTTTCATCAAACCATTAACTCCCCGACTAGAATACACAAATCAACCCACAAACAAACCATTCTAGATTGGATACTAATTAACAACAACCCCCTCTCCTATAAAACAGGAATACTCCTGACAATATCAGTGACCATCTCCTGACCTTTATCTGTAAACAAAAATATAACATTACCAAGCAAGCTACCTACCATACCATACACAACAAAACAAATTTTAACCTAGCATCCTTTCAAAGTGAATTCAATGAGTATAACTGGTCAACTCTAAAATACCTCCCAATAGATGAAGCAGTAACCCATTTTAACAATACCTTTCTACAAATTCTACACCATCATGCCCCACCCCGCTTAATTAGATTAAGCTCCAAGGCTGCCCCAAGGCTCTCAAAAACTACTAAACAAAATATGCGAGCTAGAAATAAATTATGGACTAAATGGAGATCCACAAAAAACCCTGCTGACCACCAGAACTTCAAGCACCTGAGAAACTCAACTAAAAAACTTATCTATCTGGATAAAAAGAACTATCACTTTAAATATCAACAAAACCAAAACCAAAACCCCAAACAATTTTGGTCATGTATGAACAAACTACTCCATCCAGGGAATACCAAAACCCCTACCCCAGCTAGCCTAGCTCAAAGCCAACCCAACATAATAGCCAACACTTTCAATGACTTCTTCTCTCAAACAGTCACCACTCTGGCTAACACCATGACACCCCCCATATCCCTCCAGAAAACCACTACCCCAAACAGCACCCCCATACTAAAGTTCCATACTGTCTCCACAACCTATATACGCAAATTATTATCTAAACTCAAACCTTGCACCCTTCTCGCCGACAAACTACCAGCTGAATATCTTCAACTAGCTGCAACCGAACTTGCCTACCCAATCTCCATCTTAATAAACAGAACAATAACTGAATCCAAAATCCCCTCCTGTTGGAAAATCTCCCACATCATTCCCCTTCACAAAGGAGGTAACTCTAACGAACTCTCAAACTTTCGCCTATTGCCCTTCTATCCCTCTATCCAAAATAATGGAACGCTGCATACACCATCAACTCTTACAACATCTCTTGAGTAACAACTTACTTGTAGACTCACAACATGGGTTTAGGCCCTACCACAGTACATCTACTGCCCTTCTCTCCTTCACTGACACAATAAACAAACATCGTAACAACAACCTGTTCTCCTCTGCACTATTCTTAGACCTATCGAAGGCATTTGATATGGTTAACCATCAACTTCTCCTCCACACTTTAGAATCCCTGTCACTTGACCCACTAGCACTACAGTGGTTCGATTCATACTTGACAAATCGAAAACAAGCAGTCCTATGGGACAGCCATCTATCTTCTCAACTCCCAGTTACGATAGGCGTCCCACAAGGGTCCATCTTAGGTCCCCTACTTTTCTCTATATTTATAAACAACCTACCCACTTCCCTCCCTAAATCCACCTGTATACAATATGCTGATGATTCCACTCTCATCTGCTCTGCTCCATCCCCTGCAGAACTCCACTCCTCTACCCAATTGGTTTTCACAGCAGCAGAAAAATGGTTTCAACATATCTGTCTCCTCCTTAATCCCAAAAAAACCAAACTTCTACTCTTCACCCCAACCCTTAAATCCATTCCAATCACCTTTTCCATTGTGTCCTGCAATGGCACTATCATCAAACCTGACTATTCCACAAAACTGCTAGGTGTCACCATAGACAATCAGCTTAACTTTGACTATCACATTGATTTAACTATCAAGACAGTAAATAAAAGATAGGAGCCCTTTACAGACTTAAGCCCTTTCTTACCGCCACATCCCGAGTATCACTTGCCCAAACTCACCTCATCTCCACACTACTGTATGCCTCCTCCTCCTTTATTAACATTTCTAAAGCTAACCTTCAGAAACTTAATTTAGCCTACCATAGCATTGCCAGATTTGCAACTGGCTCTCCATTCCGTACTCATCACTGTCTTAACTTAAAGAAACTCAACTGGCTAGAACTTCCAAATCTTATACTCCTGCAGCAATTAGTCCTCACTTTTAAAATTCTACATTACCCCTCCAACACACCCATACTGAACAATCTTATCACACCTTTTACAAATCTCACTTCACTTCGTTCAGCCAACAAGCTCCTAGTAGCTACTATAAAATCCCACAATAAAGCAGGAGACTCCTTATTTGCAAACACTATCGGATCACAATGGAACAAACTTCCCACTGGACTGACCTCCCTAGCCTCATGTTACCTTTTCAAAAAACAGATTAGAAATCATTTACAAAATCACTGGCTATGCCCTTGCACAAATCCTGACTGATAACTTATACACTACTTGCTCTCTCAACTAACTTGGTATACTTAATTCTATCTTGCATTTACCCAAAGTTTGTTTCTCTTCCGTTCTAGTGTGTCTGTTAAAATGTAAAGTCTCTTGTATGATAATTGAGCTTTCCTCCTCAACCCTCTGTAGAAAATATACTTGTATCAAGCCACTCAAGCCCAGCAATACTGTACATTCTATTTGACTTTACTTTTCTTTTGTTAGTACTTTGCTTGTGTTACTGTTTGATTGATTGTTATTGTTATTTTTTACTATTTTTACTAATTGTATCTTTTTAAACTGTAAAAGTATAGTATTATAGTGGAGCTTTTCTCCTCGGGCCTCTGCTGAAAATGGACATGTATCCAGCCAGACTAGCCCGGTTAACAAATGTAAAATAAAATAAAATAAAATAAAATAAAATAAAAATAAAAATAATTTCCACCAACACTTCTCAAAAAATCGCAAGAGTTCTTAAGGATACCCACCTTCTCAGACCAAACATTTTTTAGCCTTAAATCCAAATATTTTGCTAATGGATAGGTTTTGGATCCTGTAGCTGCCACAATTGGTTTGAGAGGTGGGTTGTCCACATCCTTATGGACCTTGGGTATACCAAAATTGAAGGAACTTTGGGTTTATCCAGAACTAAATATTGATATACTTCTTGACTAATCATGTCATCCTTAACCATTTCTTTTAGCATAAAATCAATTTTCCTATGTGCCACATTGATTTAATTGTGGGACACTCTGGTATATCTGTCCGTATTGTTTAACATTTCCAACATTTTAGCTGAGTATGTAATACTATCTGTAATAACCACCCCTCCCCCCCTTGTCAGGCTTTATAACCCTGTTATTCTCGTTCTTCCTCAAGGAATTCAATAAATCGTTTTCCTCTTTACTCAGGTTGTAGTGCCTGATTGGATTGCTTAGACTATGTCTAAGCTCCAATTCAACATGGGTCTCAAAATTCTTCAGCTGAGGGTGGAGAGGTGGATTATACTTGCTCTTTTTCTTAATTAAATGGCCATTAGGTCCATTATTCTGTATAATAAGTTCTAAATTCTTTTTCCTCAAAAATAATTTCAAGTCTATTAAGACATTGGAAATATTACTCACAGTACTTGGTACAAATTTAAGTCCTTTGCTAAACAAGCTAAAGTACACATAGTCACTATCCAAATAACTATAATTAAATATGCTGAAGTTCTGATACATATGTCTATAACCTTCCACTACAATGTGTCCATCTCCAAGCATATCCTGTGCCATACTACAATTCTGAACATTTAAACTAAGTACCTCCTCCCTTTTTGTTGCCCCCCGGGATAATGATAATTCACTGGTGTCTGTTGTTTGATTCTCTCTGACCCCCCTCAATGGGGGGAATTCTAACGGGTCATTCAGAACGTACTCCCCCTGACCTACTGCACATTGAAAATTAGCGTAATCCCCTTCAATATTTCATTTCATATTATCAGCTCTCTCCCAGGGTTCATCCCCCTTCCATGATAAGTATTGTTCCAGTATTGTCTCCTTGTGTTGGTCTTGGGTTTAAGGTAAGAACGTTGTTCCCTATACTCCGCTAGGTCCCTTTCCATTTTTTTACATTTTCTGTCATAAATATACTTGCATTTATCTTCAATTTTATCCTTCACTTTAGAATATTTTATTTTTTCCACCTCCACTGTAAACAAGAGGTCTGTTACTAGGCATGGTTAATTTTGTCAAAGTTTTTATACAATATATCCATTTCTTTCACATTATTTTTAATAATAGCTCTCATAATATCTAATCCACTATTTTAAAAATCTTAAGCAACTCCATATGAAATTCATTGCCCTCCCTCACATTGTTGGGATATTTGTAAATACATAACCCCTGTGGCACAATTTCCCTCCCAATGCATTCCTTTAAGTAACAGTTATACATGTACAAAATTTTGATGTACAGCTATGTAAGTTGAACTTACCAAAACAGTAAATGTTCAAATGATCATTACCGCAGTAGCTGCTCCCTGCCTCCATTTTTCTTGTTTTCTGGTGTTTATTTATGCCAGGGTGTGGACATTTATTTTTTATTATAAACATCAGAAAAGCTGCTAAGGTAAGGCTCTAGAATTCAAATGTAGAAAAAGCATCAATAATTCTTTCCAGCAGTACTGACTGTATTGCAACACAAGCGCTTTCACACTCAGCTTCATCAGGTGTACGAAACAATATAAAAAAAAAACACCTTTTATACCATACATTTAAATCACATGTCATTCATCAATTAACTCTTAAAAAGACATGTTCATTTCATACACGTTTAAAAACAGTATACAAAAATGTATACCAACAACTATTAAAATGAACTTGACTTGATTAATGGACATAATTTATACAATAATAATAACATTAAAAAAGAACATCACTAAAAGGATGCATATAATAAATATACTTGAACTATCTACGTTGAGCTCTTTTACTAAGTAAAGGTTTCATGGGCACACAATCATTAAGCCCATGCCCATTGTTCGCTCTAAGCATTACAATCCATTTAGCTTCCAGTTCTACTGTCCTAGACCTAATATCACCTCCCCTAATATTCGTATATGTTCTACCTATAACCATAAACTGAAAGATATGATGCTCACCCATTCTTGTGACATGCTTTGCCAGGGCATTAACACTACTGCCTTTCTTTATATGATATAGATGTTCTCTAAATCTTTCCTTCAAAGTACGGTCCATTTTACCTACGTAAAATTTATTACAAATTAAACAGCTAGCTAAATAAGCCACATGTGAAGTATCACAAGTTGCACTTACCCTAATATCAAAAACTTGCCCAGTATCAGGATGTTTAAAATATTTCTCTTTATTAATGCATTTACAAAAACTGCATTTACCACAAGGTTTAGTTCCATACTCAGATTCATTAAAAATTCTATCTTTAGTCATACATAACCTTCTCTTCAGATTTTTCTTATTTTTAAATGAGAATTGAGGTTTTCACCCTACTAATTCACTTATTTGATTGTCTGTAGTGAATATATTCCAATGTTCATTTATAATATCTGTGTATTTCTTAACATCCCTTGTATACGAAATGCACACTCTAAGTTTATTATCATACAAATAATTATTCTTGTGGGGTCTCTCTGAGAAATATGGCCTTGTTCTTGTATCCCTTAATTTCTTAGTTGCCATGACACTATTTTGAACCATTACCTCATCATAGCCCCTCTCTAAAAGTTCATGACTTGTTTTCACTATCTGTTTCTCATACTCATCATTCTTCGCACTCAATCTAGAGGCTCTAAAAAACTGATTCTGAGCCACATTTTTAAAAACATAATTAGGGTGCATACTATCTCTATTTAGTAGTTTATTCGCATAGCATTCTTTCCTATATAATCTAGTGGTAATTCTGTCTACATCATCTTTCTCTACATATACATCTAAAAAATTAATGCCTTTATCTGAGTAATTCAAGGTAAACTTTAAAAAATCTGAAGACTCATTAATGTATTTAACAAACTCCAACAGTTGTAGAGTAGTCCCTTTCCATAAGAGAAAAAGGTCATCTACGAACCTTCTATAAAATAAAATCAAATCCTTAAATGGTCCTCCTGTTAAAAATTCTTTTAAAAACATGTCTTTTTAAGAGTTAATTGATGAATGACGTGATTTAAATGTATGGTATAAAAGGTGCGTTTTTTTATATTGTTTCATACACCTGATGAAGCTGAGTGTGAAAGCGCTTGTGTTGCAATAAAGTCAGTAATGCTGGAAAGAATTATTGATGCTTTTTCTACGTTTGAATTCTGGAGCCTTCCCTTAGCAGCTTTTCTGTTGTTTATGGACTTGTGCTTATCATTTGCGAAGGTACCTGGTGTTTGTTGGGCGTTTTGTTTTGTGTTATTCAAATTTATTTTTTGTTGTTCTAACATTGTCCTTTCAGAGCTCAGCAACCCTCTCTCTGCTGGTAGGAAAGCTCTGAAGGACTTTGCACCCAAACCTGTCTTTTAGTTAACTCAGCTCAAGCTGCTTGACAGTTTGGATGCGTGGAAGGTACCCTGAAGTTTTGGAAGCTGATCGGCTGCTATATCCTTGGCAGGATATAACCCCATATAACTAAAGCTACTGCAGCAGTGATCATTCAAACATCTATTGTTATGGTAAGTTCAATTTACACAACTGTACTTTCTTGATATGTATGTTTGACTTTTATGTGCTATAGGACTTGAGTACACTTTTTGTGCCTGAATAGGATTTTCATTCAGGTGTGCTTGCCAGGTTAATATATGTAAAAATAAAATAAAAATACACTGACTAGTCAGTCACAGTAGCTAACTAATTTATCAATAAATTCTGTTTGCAAGGACCTCCAGCTGGGTAATTCTAAAAAAACAGAGCTAAGGGAGGCACTAGCCATCTTACAAAATAAATAAATTGAAAATATAGTCTGCAAAGATAGAGGTACAAATCTTGACATCTGTATCTCAAGCACATAGCCATTTGGTCTTCTTCAGAGACAAAACCTTAATCTACTATGTATTACATGGAACATGCTGACTATGTTCAGAAATTAGAAAAAAAAATAAGATGGCTATGTTCTACTTTAATGTCAAAGAAATTCATGAAAACTTTTGTAGTGAGACCTGTGATTATACTCCAAAATCAGTGAAAAAACAGGCTTGTTAAGCCCCTTTCTGATATCAGAAAGATACTTAACAAAACAATCACCCTAACTAGTCTCACACGTCTCTTAACACTTGTCAGTGGGCACCACAAAAGAATAGTGGCTAGTGCTACAGATCTTTAAAGGTTGTAAAACTGTCAATGCTTCATCCAGCCTTTTGTTTTGCTTTTTGGTAAAGCTGAATGAAACACTCAAAACATAAAAAACACCAGCAATTTCTGTAAGTGTGTGATGTGTAGTCTTTATCCACTTGTGTTTCCATTAGACCATACGAGCTTCACCCTTGTGATTTAACTCCATTACTCATGGAAAATACTTTACAGCCCAAACTCACACCATTGACTGTCACTTGAATGGATAATGCAAAGGTGCTCAAATACTGTACTTCTAACTGTATTTCCATGTACATAATATTACTTTGAGTGAAATTTTCTTCAGCAATCTTTTTGTTTTTTTTTTGCAGTGAGACCTGTAGTGAACCCTGCAATCTGGTTTTACTTCCATTTGGAAAATTAAGTAAAGCACATGAAGTTCAAACAAAGGAGGGGGAGATTGTACAAAATCTGAATAATGATAATAATTTTAACAAGTAACCAGTGGCATCACAGCTCTCAACCTCTCTTATCTCTCTACTTTGTTCTAGAATTCTGGACAAAGCCAAAAATAATGGTGGACAAAGGGCCAAACTCCGGGATAATTTTACTCGACTTCATTTAAAAAAGACTATAAAATAACAGCTTTTATATCAACATGCAAATGCACCCCTGTCCCTCATGGATTGGGGAAACCTGTAAATGTCCGCGTTCAGCCCTTCTCTGTGTTATTCATATGCAAAATATAAGGGCTAAAAACTACCATCAAACTATATGTCTAGGATTCTGTAGCCTACTAAGTACCTATGATCCTCTGAAGCTATGCATTTTGTGAATGATAAGAAGTATGAAACTCTAATAATGCCTGGCATAACTGACTGCAATCCTCAGTCATTTACCAGAAAATCAAAAATGTTATGAGAGACAACTATATGAGGCAAAATCAAGGACATTCTGCAAAATTCTGGACAGCTGAGAGGTATTTAACCTCTTCACAAAAAAATGTTGTAATATAATTGCTGAAGCTGTGAAGATATGTTGGCATTTCTGTGTTGCCTATCCAGACATTTTATTAGCCTAATTTTGAGGCATTCTGATGAAGTCGTCTATGTGAAAGATGAAAACGCTTAATCTTGGTGTGTTTTTACTGCAATAAACGGAGTTCGTATACAGGGTTGTTTGGTGCGTTTTCCATTTAGTTCTTGGTCTTTTGTTATTTGCACTGCACCAGATATTTGGATCTTGTTGTTCACGCTAGCTTGGACTGCATAGTAATAGCATGTGCATTGGTTACCCACATCATATTTATGGAGTAGAAGTAAGAGGAGGTCATGATAATAAAGAGCGGGATCTCGCATTTCCATGTCAATTTCTTTTAATAGCGACTCTAGGAGCAGAGGTCACAGTCAATGATTACATTTAAAGTGTATGTGGGGGACTGCTTGTCTGTTTAAATTATTCATGCCAATAGTATGTTGGTCATGTAGTGTAGTTTTCAGTGTACTAGACAGCTTCAAAAATCACATGTGATAATGGAGGGGCTCAGAAAATTGTCTGAAAGGGAAAATTTGAGCCTGAAAATAAGGACATACATCCGAAAATAGGCACATCCTGTGCAGGGGAAACACAAGCCTAAAAACAGGAAAGCTCCTCCAAAATAGGGACTGTTGGGATGTCTGTTAGTGTGCTATACCTGAAGAAGTGGTGAAAGACAGATGGCTATACAGGGCACAGTGAGGAGTTCATATTCTAATATGAGATACAGATAAAGCTAATCTGACATGAAGAGGTTGTAGCTAACAAAATATTTGTTATGGAGCATACACAGACCCTGACCACCCAATTAGAAGTATATACTTGCTATAAATGATTTTAAAGTTAAAAATAGCAGATAAAAAGTTAAATGTCACAGCCATCAAACCTGTTTTTTTCTCTAACTTCTCATCAAACGTTTGAAGACTTACATCTGTTGCATCTCACCTTAATCTGTTAAATGCAAGCAGTTACACAGAGGAAATGTTAGTTACTCCATAGCTATTATAAAGCTCCATTTTAGATTATTACTATTCTCTTGCTGATAATGCTGCCACAGTTGCTTTCCTTTGTCACAGTTCTGTCCTTTTGGTTCTTTATATTGTTTCCCTAGTTCTGTGAAGCCTGGGTCAAGGCTGAAATGGTCAACTGACTGGCTTATTTATCTGTTTTTCAAATTTCAGTAAATAAATTAATAAATAAGCTATGTAGATAATGAAAAATAGAGTTAACCTTAGAAATGTGGACATCTGAGTTACAGACATCATGACACAGACTCTGTACCCCAAGTAAAATACAATGAACTGACAATTAAAAATTACTTTTATAAATAATAATAATAATTGTGATGCATAATTCTGGAACTTTTCAGATAGTGGTGGACTGAGTGACTCAATAGAAGGCAAGAATAAAACTTTGATACTTAACTCAGTTAGTTAAGCATCTTTAAGTTTATACTGGAGAGTTTTTATGTGGAAATATATGCATAGCATGTTTGTTACTCCATATAAAATCCCTATAGTAAAATGGCTTCTTCAGTTTGTTGGTGATGTAGTAAAGATGTAAAAGCTGATTGGACACACATGTTCATAGGATCATAGGAAGTTGCTAGGCTAATGGCCCTAGGGCCCTTACAAGCCTAGCCAAATTCTACCCTTATTTTCAAGGTCAGCACCTATTGCCCCTGTCCAAGAGGGACACAGGTAGAATGCCCGGGGTGAGTTTATGGTTACTCATCCAATTGTCCAGATTGCATTGGAAGAGGGCCAATGAGGTGCTCTGTTTGACGTGAAATGGGAGTCTGTTCCAAATGTGTGGTAAGCTCTGGGAGACAAATCTGTCCCTCTAGCAGGTTCTATTAATGTCACATACCAGGTTAAGATTTTTAGAGTGAGTAACCTGTGTACCATTTGACTTACAGATATACAGCATTTCCAATAAAAGCAGGGTTAGAGATTGCCTTGTATGTAAGGCAGGGATTGCCTCCGAGTAATCTGTATGAAACAGAATAAAGTGACAGTGATTTCAGATGATCCACATAGGACAGATGCTGAAGACCTTGAATTTTCCTTGTGAGGAACCTTTGTGGTCTGTTCAATTGCTGCAGGTGCTTGGAAAGGTGCATACCAAAAGGTGCATTATGCTCAATTATTGGCCTGATGAGGGAGAGTACAGGGAGGTTATAACTTCTTATTTTCTGGAGGCAATGCCCTTACTTATGAGGTAAGCAACATAGAATGCCCTTCTTACCATTGTGGAGACATGGTGGTCAAAGGTAAGGTTGCTGTCAACCTGTGTGCCCAGGTCTCTCACCACTAAGTGCATACTTAAGGTGTTGCTATTGATGTGGTAGTTAGCAGGAACATCACTCTTACCCAAAGGGATAATAATACATTTCTTTTGCATTGTGATTAAGGCCATTAATTTGGCAGCAATCATTTGCTTGTGTAAACCCCTCCTGTAGGATGTTGATATCATTTGAAGATTCTATGACTGCTCCCAGTTTGCAGTCATCAGCAAACTTTCTCAGCCACATACCTTTAGTTTTTGTTTGCACTTCAGAGGAATATATTCCAAACAGTAGAGGTTCCAGGACTGATCCCTGTGGAACACCGCTGGTTACAGGTCTGCTGTTGGAGGTGGATTCCCCTATTTTTACTATATGGGTTCTATCAGTGAGCTAGTTAGTGACCCATCTAATGATATAAGGGTTGATACCTATGATGATACCTAGTTGGGTGAGTTTGTCAATGATGTCTGAGTTGGGGATAGTGTCAAATGCCTTGGCTAAGTCTAGGTAGGCTGTATGCACAGATTTTTCCTCGTCCAGGGCTTTGGTGATTGTCTCAAAGAAGTCCACCAAGTTTAACTGGCATGATCTCCCTTTGACAAATCCAAACTGAGTAGGGTCAAGTGTTTGGAGATTACCTGTATCTTTGTTGATAAGGTCCATGATGTTCCATGGCGTTGCAGATAAGGCTAGTCAGGCTAATAAATGTATAGTTCCTGGGGTCAGTGAAAGTGCCACCTTTGTGCAAAGAAATAACAGTGGTCATTTTCCATTCAGCTGGGAGGAAGCCGGTGTTTAGACTATGATTGAAAAGAGTACCCAGTGGTGTTGCTAATTCTTGTTGGAGCCCATGTAGGATGCAGCCAGGGATGTTATCGGGTCCCATAGATGCTGTGTTTTTGGCCTTAGAGAAGATCTTTGCAACGTGCTCTTTAGAGATACAAGGTAGGTTACAGGTCATAGGGATGTCATGGTGTACGTGTGGTGGGGACAGTGGAGTGAAGTTTTCACAGAACTTGTCAGCCAACAGGTTGGCTATTTCCACAGGCTCAGTAAATGTGGTATCTTTTACTACCAGTTCAGCACAACTCTGGGCCTTTCCTTTTAGGTTATGGATATAACTAAAGAACGTCTTTTGGTTATCCTTAGTTGACGAAGCTAATTTGGATTCATAGTTTGCTTTGGCGGACTTCACAAGGAGTCTTATTTGCTTGTTTAAGCTGAGGAGGGAGTGTTTCCAGTTTAGGGCTTGATCCCTTTTACTCTTAGACATCAATTTCTTCTTATTATTTAAAGCCTGTTAATGGCAGTTGTCTACCAGACAGGTTTGCTCTTCCTTGAGGAGCTTGTTTAGGTTTGCTCTTCCTTGAGGTGCTTGTTTTGGTCCTATCAGGTACGGCTGAGTCAATGTAGTTATGAAGGTGGTTTTATAAAGCATTGGTGTAGAACTAGGCATAGTTGCCAGTTTCATCTGAGGGGGGAGATGCAGTGAAGATATTTATACCATCCCGTAAGAGATTATAATCTTTTTTGGAGAATTTTTTTAGTTTAGTTGCTGCTGGGGGGGTCAGGTGTGATAGTTACTTCGAATGAGGCTAATTTGTGGTCAGATTTCAACATGGAAGACCTCACACTGGGGGTGCTACAGTGGTCCCCCATATTGGTAAGCACCTGATCCAGGATGTTGGTACCTCTTGTGGGGGTGTCAACCAGCTGGTCCAGGGCATTGGAGTTAACAAAGTTGACGAACCTTAGGGCAAGTGAGTTTGGGCATGAGTAATTTACCCAGTCAATGGATGGGTAGTTAAAGTCACCCAAAACCATGCTGTTCGGCTGTATCTTGGTAGACTAAAGTAGATACAAATAGGCAGAGTGGGTGTCCTTATCCATGGAAGGGGTCCTTTAGCCGACAATGATTTGAATAGCTGTCCTAACAACAGTTAATTGCACCAGAAGTATCTCCAGAAAATCATACTGTTTAACCAGTCTATAGGTGTATTTATCTTTAATGAATATTGAAACACCGCCTCTTTTAGTTTTCACACCTTCAGTTTGTGGTCTGAACTTATGAAAGGAGGTGTAACCTGGTATGGCTGGGGTGCTCTGCACAGCTTTGAACCAGGTCTCCATGACTGCACGAATGTCTGTGTCCTCCAAGGTGTGGACTGCTTCCAGTGTGTGCAGTTTTGTGTTAAGACTCCTAGCGTTTAGCAGCATAACCTTGAGGTTGTTCTTAGATGGAGTTTTTACATCAGGAATTTTTGTCCTTGAGTCACTGCCTAAAAAAAGGCACTATGGGGTGACAAGAGCCTTAGCCAGTAGCCAAATTCCCAGGGGTGACAGATGAAGACCATTTCTGGCAAAGCATCGAGGTCTGTCAATCATGTCATCCCAGGCTGACAAATACTGAATCCCCTTATAATGGCACCAGAAACTAAGCAATTATTGAAGTCAATCATTTTCTGTTTGTATTGAGGCATCATTCTAGGTGAAGGTAAAATGCTGCTTAAGGCTAGGGACATACCTACCTGAGACACATTGTCCGAGAGCTCAGTCATGTCTCTCTTCATATAGTCCAGAGAGGTACATCTCAAGTCGTTCAGACCAACATGGACTATGACAGAGTCATAACAGTGTAAAACCACCAACGACCAGCAAGAACGATAGTGAACACACAGTAATGAAGATATAATTTATTATTTCTCCAAATCCAGACCGGTTTCGGCTATTCAGCCTTTATCAATGAATACAAAAATTTTTTTTAAGTGAAATAAAGCAGCCTGCATTTATACTGATCTATAATTACCTGGAAGCAGTGGTACAGCACCACCTAGTGGATGGAGTGTCAAAATGCATATACCATCTTAGTTACAAAGCATATGACCAGTGACATTTAATGCCAGAAATATAGATGTTAAATCATATTTTCAAAGATAAAAATCAAAGTTTTTGAAAAAAAATCATCATATGTGCATACAGATTCCATAGTGATAAACCAGTAACATAGTCTATGTATATTTAAATGTGCATATCTTGGTATTCAAAAATAGAAAATGGTAGATCTATATACAACTGGTATATATATTTTTTGGTATGATAACCACATGTTGATAAGAACAAAATAAAAATTAATGATCATATAACATATTACAAAATAGGGTAGAAAAATATAGCCTCATTATCAGCTATTAATATTGATTATAATGATTTGAAATGATCTCCTTATAAATGGTACAAAATCATCATTGTAATCATACAATACCCAATGTTTTAAGCCATCATAACAGATACGAATACAAATCCGTGTATATATATGTTTGTATCCTAAAAAAATGCATACCATACTTGGTTGAGTATAATATAAATTGTGGTAGACCTAACCACCATTGAATTATTCGTACTAATTCTTGATCTGTATGAATATATAGTATTGTTACCATAATTATTAAATCACCCAGTATTATATGAAACTCACAGATGGTCATTCAGACCTGGGGGAAATAAACATCCAAGGTTGGTGATCCAATATTGTTCCTTATGGTTTAAAATGGTGTGCCAACCTTGTTGGTTGTTCCTATCCCCCTGAATTTTGTCAATGATCATGAACATAAACTGAGCATTGGGATGTTGTATTGTATGTCTGTATAAAGCATTTGTTTCTTTTTTGTTCCTAATGTCACTACGATGTTCTGTCATCCTTATTCTAAGAGATCTAGAAGTTTGACCAACATAGAAGGCTTTACATTGGCAGGTAGCTAAGTAAATAATCCATGTACTGCTACAATTTCCAAACACCCTTGTTTTAAATACACGATTGGTGTTGGCACTGGTAAATTCTTTTAGTGTACTGACTTGTAGGCAGGATCAGCAATGACCACATGGAAAAGTACCAATTAGTTTATTTCCACTGATAGTGGTCTGGTCTGGCCTCCCCCTTCTCTATGTTTGTAATGTGAAAATAGCCCTCCCAAATTCTTGCCTCGTCTGTATGACATCTGACACTGAGGGCCTAATATTGTCCTTAAACTGTCATTAGCCAAAAGAAATTTCCAGTTAGAATTCAATATATCCCTGACAATTTGTTGGTTCCTGCCATATGTGGTAATAAATCTCAAGATAGATTCATGATGAGCATGCCCTGATTTTTTGTATTGTAACAAAGTCCTTCTATCTAAGGTGTTGCTCCATGAGCTAGCTTGATATATGTCCATGTCTCTATATCCTCTGTCTTGAAATCTATGGTATAAATCTTGTCTGACATGTTCAAATTCCTCATGAGATGAACAAATGCATCTAATACGCATAAATTGAGACTTAGGGATGTTGCGGATTGTGTGGTTCGGGTGCATACTGGAAGCATGCAACAAAGTATTGTATTGAGGGTATTTTCTGAATGTTTTAGTACTTAGAGTGTCATCTTTGTTACGGTAAACAGTAACATCCAAAAAGTCAATAGTACTAATGTTACTTGTAACCGTAAACTCAATACCCCAAATGTTACCATTCAGGTAATCCATGAATTCCTGTAAATATACTTCATCCGTCTTCCACACCATCCAGCAGTCATCCAAATATCGTCGCCAGAGTCATAACAGTACCTGTTGTTGAAAGACTTGAGTGCATGTGTAATATGGCATATCCTGGCACCTGATAGACAGCTGACCGTGATCTTTGCCTTATCCAGCCTGGTGAGAGGGACATCTGTGTGTCTCACAATGAAATCACCTATGACTAATATGTTTGGTTTTGCATTTTGCCTTAAGGGCTTGACAGGTGAGACACTGGTGCATGAGCTATTATGTGTATTGTGTTCTGCAGAGGAAGTATTATGTGTAGCATGCTTGTATTTGTGTTTGGGAGGTCTATGGTGTTTAGGTATGTTTCTGTAGGTATATGTGATGTGGGTTTGGGTGGAGCAGGAGGTGAAGTGTGCATGCTGACAACCCGCTCGTTGTCATATGTACTGACTGGTGTGTGAGAGACCATGGATTCAAGGTTATTAATCCAGTTGCAGCTCTCACATGTTGAGTTTGTATGGAATAGGAGTAGAAGGTTGTCAGTGAACATGAGGTAGTTGCTACACTGCCTCAGGCTGCTTATGTCGACCAAGCTGGCTGGACAAACTGTGGGAAATTGTCCATCCATAGTGTTAGGTAAATATATATGGTCAGGAAAAGAGGTTGCACTTAGGAATGGCTAGTGGCTAAGAAGTGTGTTGGTACCTCTGAGGCTAAGCTTAGTGTTCCACCTGACAGTAGAGCAGGGCTGCGCAAAACCTCTGGAGAACCACAAGCAAAGTGCTATGAGAAAATATAACAAGCAAAATGTTTGTGTCTATAACCACCAACGGTAACCACTGCTATGCTGCAGTGCATGATGGTGTGCTACACGCAAACCAGGGCTTAAATAAAACAAGAAATAACCATTTTAACTAAAACTAGCCAATAAGGATGTTCTCTCTCTGAGCTCTAATCCAATCACCCTCGATTTGATGGGATCCAGACAGCACTCTCTTCCTGCAAGGATATTTATGGATTGTGAAAAATCAAATGCTAATTGAGAAGAGATAAATACATTTTTAAGGAGCTATTGTCTGATAATTGTTCTTTACCTAGATCAGTAATGCTAATGAATGTTCCACTTCCTGTATCTTTAAAAGCCAAGGAGCAAAAAGTATTTTGGGCTCTTGGCAGTTGCCAGAAAAGTTATTACAAAAAACTGGAAATCGAACTTAGTTCCAGCATTCAAAGAATTTTTAAATTTAACAAAAATACTATGTAAAACTGAAGAAGGTGTGATCAGAATAAGATCTACAATTATAGAAAGACCTTTATTTGTTGGGGTAACCTTGAAATATTGCTCTTAAAATACCCAGATTCTTAATATGTTAATTGTATAAAATTGCCTTGATGATTCAATGTATTCTTATCATTGTATAACAATATGTGAAGTTGAATTTCTTTCTTTTTTGAATATATTGTAAACATGTTAGCTTAATAAAAATGTTCTTAAAAAAAGAAAAAAAAAAAAAAAGAAAATTAGCTCTTTTTTTTTTCTTGGAGTAATGCACCAGATTCTACATGAGAAACAACAAAAGGGAATGTTTTATTAACACAGTTGAAAACCATCAGGCTTCCCTCCCCTGTGGAACCGGCAACACAAATCAATAAATGGAAGATATTCAATACCCCTTACAGAAAAATGTACATTATGTAAGTATGTAAATGATACATATATAAAAGGGTAGCCAGTTGTTATCCTGCTCTATAGAAGACTGTACTCTCTGTCTCACTCTCTCTCCATTCTCTCTCTCTCTCTCTATATATATATATATATATATATAATCTATATCTGTATAGTGGGTATGTATTACGGATACTGTTTTCTGTGCACTGTAAACTCATGTCTAATTTACTACTGTTAATCATGGATCTTGATCTCATGTACTTTGCTGCTGATAAGTAGAATTTTGACATGTTTTGTTCCATTCCTCATGTGTATCCTCATGCTACCTAGTGGAGAAGGTGGTGGTTAAAAATAGTCCTTGGACCAGATTATCAGCCTAGTTAATGAACTAAGCATAAATAACATAAAATAAAAAGGCAAACATTTTATTCTCAGTAGTATTTCTTAAAGGAGAACAGAGAAAAATACTGCTCAAGTAAGAGAAAATCCAATTTAGTTGAACCACATTGGTTTCACTCTGTCAGGCAATGGGATCCACAGCGCAATGTTGCAAACGGTTTACTATCATATTTGCGAACGTCATTTAGACGAAAGCAACAATTTCCAACAAATATTGTCGAAAATCAAAACACCGAGCAACCGAAAAATCGAGCAGAGCATTTCAGCAATGTCGAATATCAACTTTGCTGAAATGTTAACATCTATCCACAACTAACAATAAAGTTTGCAGGGGGGCAAGCCCCCCTGCACCTCCCACTTATATATACAAACTCCGAGATTGCACTACAGTGAGGGTAAGGGTACATTTCCCGATCCCCACTATAGTGCGATCTGCACCGCAATGTTGAAGCTGACCATAGCGACTGTTCCCTCATGTCAGCTTCGACATTGTGGTGATCGAACTCTCAGTTCAAGAAAATGATTTTCGCACATATTCGATCATCTAAATGACAATCGAATATGTGATAGTAAACTGTTGCAAACATGTGAATTTATTTAGCATTGCCATCAAAGCTTGTGCATTCTATTAAAATGATAGAAATGAACAAGTTCCAGAAAGAGCAGCCTACAAGTGATATAAAGGAATGATGAAAGATCATTTAGCCACTGAAAATTTGGGGTGACACACATTGACAGCTTTAGAACTAAAACTAATCAATGAAGTAAATAAACAGTATTTTTAATTTTACTATGATATTGATGTAATTCCTCAAATCAAATGTTTTCATAAGGGTGAAAATAACTTCAGTTTTATTAGCATAATTCATGGTCTAAGCTCACAGTTGGCAAACACAGCATAAGCTATGTCCTTCTGTTGTCACAAAGTGTACAGAGCTTCTGCGTGAACAGACTGCTCAGACAAGTGATTCAGACACTGTATAAAGAGCATCATCTTAAGTAATTTGGAAAGAGAAACCAGAAAAAAAGAGACAGAAATGAGGAAGGACTATCACTGGGTAGAATTAACTTCATGAAGCCATGCTTGGAACATAAAGTTGGTATAAGGTAAACCCTGCTAATCCTGCAACATGCATTTACAGACAGTTTATTTAACTATGTTCCCCATTTTGTGACAGTATAGAATATGACATCCCAGTACCTTTAAGTTATTATGAAATCTTTGATTAGTGATCTACGTGTTGCAACTCACAGCTTGGGAGGAAGAGAATGTTGAACTGGAGTTTACTTACTGCCTCTCAAGGAGAGAAAGACAGCTGGGGGCAGTCCACAGTGGAGACCAGCAATGAAGAGGTATATCTGCTTTCAAGGAGAAGGGGCTGAAGGGGCAGTTTCACTTGTGAAAAGAAGTGCACCTTTGCATGCCCAACTCACAGAACTGTGTAGGTATGCATAATGGTATAGCAGAGATTCAAGGCACCCCCCCCCCTTTGGCTTCCTGAATGACAGTCATAGAAGATGGATAGTAGCTGCAGAGGTGGTGTGCTGGTCAGCAGGTAGGAAGGAAGAAAAGCTACTATATTCTGAAACTAAAAATGGCCATAGTGTTTGTGTAGGCTATATACTTACAACAGTGCTTAACACTGACTATAAACTGTTTAACACCCTTCTGGCTAACAAACTGTCAACATTTCTCACTTATTAGCTCATTCTGAATAGTGAGGATTTGTACCTCCAAGAAAAGAGCAAGATAGTACTTAAAGGGCAGACACCATGACAGATGTTTTCAATGGAAAACAGACAGCCAGGTGTTATGTTTGACCCAGACACAGGAAAAGGCATTCAGAGGCACAGAATGGAATTTTTTTCACCCTCATTCTTAGTTTATGACAGACATCAGAAGATAACAGATGTGATAACAGATCTAAAGACTATACAAAGTTAAGTAACATATTATGAATTTGACTAAAAATTAAAAAAAGACTAGATCTACTAAGGCAGCCCACAGACTCAGGCCAGGATTTGAAGCTATGAACAATTACAAATCCTTCTTTAGTCATGTTACTAAACAAATAAACAACACTCAACAAAAGTACAAATTTATCATCCATGCTATCCAGTTCTTATAAAAATCTATCATTCCCATGTGTCTGATGACATCCTGCTAAACTCTAATAGTGGTCTCCTTGCAGGTGATCTGTTCATAGACCTGACAAAGGCATTTGTCCTCCTTGACCACTATATTCTCCAAAACAAACAAACTGAAAGTATCAGTCCAAATGCTCCCTGGTTTAAAACCTTCCTCACTGTCAGACACTTCAGAGTTAAAATAGGATCCTCCCAATCAGAATCTGCACTATTACCAAAAGTGTACCACAATAATCCTTTCTTGTCCCCTCTTCTTCTCCATATTCATTAACAAACTTCCTTGTGACCTTCCTCATCTTCCACTTTGCCTTGATGCTGATGATATGGTAATTTACAGATCAGGTCACTCTCACACTAACATTCAATGCCAAATCCAGTCAAACTTACATGAGATCCTACAATGCCTCATAAAGCATAAACTACTTCTTAACCCCCACAGAGACACAACTATGCTTTTGGAATGCTTAAAGAAAAAAAAATTACCAACCACCTAACTCTTTAACTATCTTTGACCTACACAACCATTCCATACAGAAAATCTCTACCTTCAAATGTCTGGGACTATGGCTGGATCAGTCACTAAAGTTCAATTTCAACATAGACAAAGTGAGATCCAAAGTAAACTCCCCCCTCTTCTGGGCCATTGGTGAAAGAGTTCTTCTTTCTCAACTTGAATATGGGCTCCCAATTTTTGCTTCTGTCTCCAAAAAAATAAATATATATATTGCAACACTCCAGGCTATCCCTAATAGAATCTGCCAATATATTATAAGCTCACATCTTTGTGAGCATCACTATATCACACTGGAAGAAGCCAAATGGCAAAAAAACAAAGATCTAACTTACTTTTATGATCCCATCTCTACAAACTACCCCAACTGTACTGATTTACTTAACTTTAAGCCAGACTTCATGAGAAAAAAAACTCCTAATGCAATCTAAGACACTACTCACTAGCCACACCAACTCTCATCACCCCTTGAACCAAACGCCACACACTGCACATGATTTCTCTTCTCAGGCACCTCCTCTTTGGCAAGCTATCCCCATCGACATTTCAAATTCAGAATGCAACTCAGAAAGCACTTCTTCATCCAAGCCAAATGCTCCTGCTTTTACATAGGCCATATTGCCTAATCTACCTTCTTCTGAGTGTCTTCTCCTCTTTCAAAATTCACTGAAGATTGACCCACTTTAGAAATTAATGCACATATTGTATATTACACTCTGCTTGATTGTACATTGCACTGTGCTTGTTCACTAGAATGTGTAGTCACAGGTTTTTTTCTATGTAATTAGTCTGAACTACTCTGTTACTACTTAGATTTCTCAAGTTTTTGTTTGTGTACATATGCCACTGTTTTACTTGGGACTTAATAAAAACGTTTATAATGACAAAAACAAAAAATGAAAACGTGGTGCAGAGTCTTCCACTATGGTCTTAAGAGGAGGGGGAAAGAAGCCAGATGTGTATATCTGTAATCCAGAGGAAGCATGAGATATAGCCACCTTCATATGCCTACAGGGCAATCACAGATGTAGATAGATAGCGTCTTTTAAAATAAGAGATTCTGTGCAGCAATAATGCCCAATGTAAGAAGGGAGAAGTTAAGAAGCATTTCATATTAATAGTGGTAATGATGTAAAACAGGCAATCTAGGGGGTGTAATCACAGGCAAGAATGTCATACTTGAACAGTTTAGTTATTTGTGCTAAGAATAGCTATTCTTGTCAAAGTTACGGTATTGTTACATTGCTTTATGTAGCAATGTTCTCAGTTTTACATAGGCAAAAGTATTAGAAAGTTGGGTATGAGAATTTGTAAACATCTAACTGCTCTTTAAAAAGACACTTTAATGATTTTTTGGCAAAGCATAGCTCTGTGTGGGGTTTCATAAATTTCACTTTAGTGTATTGGAGCAAGTTAACCAGGAAATGTTTATTTCAGGATGTAATAACATTTTAGAAGTTCAGGAATTAGAGTGGCATTCATGGGTCTCAGTGAGAGTATTAATGTGAAATGTTTACTGAAAATGAAATTATTTTAACTTTTATCATGTTTAGCATATTATAGTTGTAGTTTTTGTTTTTTCTATGAAATCTAATTATTTTGTATATAGGTAAAAGGTGTTATAATTAAATTTCAGTATATTTGCATGGGTTAACCGATAGATATTTAGTTTTAGGAGCCACTAATGGCATTTTCAGTTAGCAGTTATATGATTGGTTGGTGAGCTTTTGGCAGAAAGCAATTGTATATTTAAATCTTTTTATGAGAATGGGAATTTGTATTCTGAAGAAATTCCGTAAAATAGAAAAGAAACAAAAGCACTCAATTTTAGTCTCCCTTCTTTGTCCAAACCTTAGTAGTTCTTTGAACAGATTTTGGTTTTCAAGAACATCAACACTGCCTAGGAGAGAGAGGGAAGATGCACAAACACTCAGAACAAGAACAGCGCAAACTGACAAACATTAAAATATTATATCCTGATAAGAAAAGACAGCAAGCAAGCTGGATCTAAATAATGAGCTATCTGCCTTCAGATCACGTCTTTTTATTTATGCACGTATTTTCCTTACCCATGTGGAATGTGGCATATATAATCATGAAGCAGAATAAGGAAACAGGTATTAACAAAGTAAATCTAACCATCACTCATTTTTTCCTTGAATGTTCTACTGCTGAGCATATAAACTGCTCTTGGGTTTACCAAATACAAAAACTGATTAATATACAGCTGAAATCATGGTGCATTTCTGTGATTTTTAGCCACTTAAACTATTTTTTACTTAGGTTTATAGGTTAGTATCAGGCCAACTGCCATTATGGGCCATTTTAAGCCTAGCCAAATTTCCCATTTGATGCTTCGAATTACCCATGCCATTTAGTATTCAAATTAACCTTACCCATTCATGGACTATATTTTTATTACTGCTACTGGCAGTAACTGGGATCACGCCTTAGATATTTATAAAGGCCTCAGTCATGGATTAAAAAATGTATTAGCTATCCCTGTCCATTAGTGCTATGGGGGGGGGGGGTTGGGTAAATTTCCTATTATACAATGCCTACTCTAAAACGTGCACGCTGATTGGCCAGCCCAACCAGCGTGCCCGTTGTAAATCCCTCAATATACTAACGGAAAAAGGTCCGGTCGCCCGGACTTTTTCTGTTAGTATAAAACACTGTCTCGCTATGTTAAAAGAGTTTAACATAGCGACACAGATTTAAAAAAAGCAACGGAGATCTCCGTTGCTTTTTTTAAAGCTGTCTCGCTATGTTAAACTCCTTTAACATAGCGACACAGTGAGTAAAAAGCAACGGAGATCTTGCAATCTCCGTTGCTTTTTTTTTAAACCTGTCTCGCTATGTTAAATGAGTTTAACATAGCGAGACAGCTTTAAAATAAGCAACGGAGATCTCTGTTGCTTATTTTAAAGCTGTCTCGCTATGTTAAACCCATTTAACATAGCGAGACAGTAAAAAGCAATGGAGATCTTGCGTTCTCCGTTGCTTTTGCCCACAGCTCTGATGTACTACGTAGGCATGCGCAGTACATCAGAACTGCCGCGGAACACCAGACAGCTGCGGAAGGGCAGCAAAGAGGCATTATACAATGCCATTATTTAAGAAAAGTAATTATTTCTTTTCTTAAATAATGTCATTAATATAGCAATAACCCACTTCTGGGTGTGGGTAATGCTGGATTTACCCACGGTTGTCTTTGTTTGGTCCCTCGGGCGCACGCCAACCGTGGGTAAATCCAGCATTATCCACACCCAGGTGTGGGTTATTGCTATATTACCCATCCATAGAGCCATGCAGAGCTTGAATTTGATCAGGGATGAGATTTGTTTTACATGGATAAGGAGTAATTCCAGAGTAATCGTATCCTGTTTGAGACATATCTGGCCGTCAAAACTGTCCTTTGTTCATTGTCCATTTAATTTCCCAGATACAGAACAACTGGATCAACTCTTACGGGTATATTGTCATTGTAGTAGTTCTCTGGAGGTAGATTACTTTCCAGAGGATATATAAATGTAGGTTTTGGCATTTAGCTTTAGTCTATGATTATGACACCAGTTATTTGTTTGGGACTTGCCTTCCTGCAGGATGGCTAAGTCTTTTGGAGATTCAATAACTACACCTAGTTTGTAGTCATCTGCAAGCTTAGTCAGTCATAGTCCCTTTATCTACAGAGAAGTAGAAGCCAAACAGGGGAAGTCCCACCATTGAGCCCTGGAGGATTCCAGTGGTGGTCGGTCTCTTGTTGGCGGTAGCTTCCCCTATTTTGATCTCTAGCAATCTACTTGTTAGTCATTTGGCTAGCCAGTGGTTGATGAAGGGGTTTATTCCATGTTTATTAAGCATTTGTACAATACTTGAGTTGGTGATTGTATCAAAACCTTAGCCTTGTCTAAGTAGGTGATGTGTACTGTTTTACCTTTATCCATTGAGTAAGCATGACTATCTTTGATGAATCCAAACTGAGTTGGGTCCAGTGTTTGTGGTTTCCCTATGTCTTCATAGATTAATTCCATGATAATTCTTTCCATGGCTTTGCATATGCAGCTGGTCAGACTTAAGGGCCTATAATTTCCTTGGGTCCATGGGGTGTCCTCCCTAATGCAGGATAATAACTGTTGCTGCTCTCTATTCACTTCATGCAAAACCCATATGGTGGGTAAAGCTGAACAGTGTTAATAGGGATGCGACTAAATTGTACTTCATACTATTAAATATGCATCCAGGGATACTGTCTGAACCCACCATTGCAGTATTTTTAGCTTTTGAAACTGCTTCCAGGACTTGGTCTTGTGAGGATAACTGGGGATGGGTTGGTTTTAGCTATTTTATGTGGGATAGAAAGAGGGAGACACAGGTAAAGTTTGAGCTGAATTTATCAGTCAGTAGGTTAGCTACATCATCAACTTCAGTGAAGGTAACATTATTCAAAATCAGCTCAGCACATCACTGCATTATGCTTCTGAGATTATGAACATATCTAAAAGAAGCCTTGTAATTTTCTTTAGATGGAGTGGCTATTTCAACTCAAACTTGACTTTGGTGGATTTAATTAATCACCTCTGTAGCTTCTTTAAGTTGTAAGAGCTCTATCATTTTAGGTAATACTCTTCTTAACTTTTGGCACAAATTTTCTTCATTTTATTATATTCCTTGTTGATATTATAGTTCTACTGGGGATTTGTTTTTGGGGTTTCCTGCATTTGTTGCGACAAAAAGCAGCCACATCAATGCAGCTGTTTGCATGCTGGTACAGTTTGGCAGTATAGATTCCATACATTTAGCAGAATTTTCTGAGTTTGATGGGGATTTCAAGCTCACTAATGAATCACTTAGGAGTATATAGTTTGTCTTAGAAAAGTGTCTGAAGGATGCATGAGCAGGGGGGCCCTCCGTTTTCATTTTTTTTTTCAAAGGAGACAGCCTTACGGTCAGATCTAACAAGGTACAATGATACACTGATGACACCATAATGATGATACTATAATGATGGTTTTAGATGCCCTCATATTAGTATGGACAAGGTTCCACCAGTGGGTACTCTGACTGTTTCAGGGTGTTTGTATTACAAAGTCCTGGAATCTTTGTGCTTATGCACTTGTGCAGCAATATGTTTCTCAGTTTATAGTCAGGTAGTTAAAATCACCTAGGAAAATGGTATTGGTTTTAATAATGAGGGACTCCAGTTCTTGTAGATAGGTCTTGTGTATTTCTTGGTTCACAGAGGAAGCTAATAATGTATGGTAAGTGACCATTCTAATGGTGATTTGGACATAAAGAAGCTTCAGTGCATCATGTTGCTTTACTATCCTTGATCAGATTACCTAAGCACAAATCATGTAACTAACAGAAGTATTGTAATAGTACAGATATACATTGCAAAGGGATACTGCAAGCCATTCAGTTCAGATGCACAAAGTGTAAGCATTTTTATCAATGGATAAATTATCGTCCATTATTATTATCATCATTAGAAGCTGTTGCTAAACAACAGAATACACAGACAGAAATAATTCCACTAATTATTTCATTTAAATTGATTAGATTTGGTAATCAGTGACTGCTTCTTATACCTTGATGTATCACTTCACAATGCAAATAATGTGCAAGTATTTTCAGAATAAAACAACTTGATGCATGCAGTTCCCTCCAGTGTCCCCAGATGGTGCTCAAAGATTACCAAAATCATAGTATTTGCCCAGCACTTCCTGGAATCTGTGGCATTTAAACTATAGTTATCTACAAGCTATGTACTCGATAAGTAAATATCACCAAGGAAATAAAAAAGCTGGCATTACTCTAGAAATTTGTTTTCCAGTCTAATTTATCTCTTTGCTGACTTGCTGGCAACTTAAAAATGCACTGCAAATATAATAATAGTAGAGTCATAAGCAATCATTTTTTTTCTAATAAGAAATAAAGAGAACATCTGTAAAAGTTTACCTCATTGTTGCACGTTCCAGATAATTGCAGGAATTAAAATATCAGTGTTTTCCTATCTTCAGCTATGATGATTTTGTTTGGTTTCTGTTCATTCTGAGGAGGTTAGGCACTTTACTGTAAATTAATAATTAGCATGTGAGATTTTTTTTTCTTTGCTGGTACCATAACTTCATGGGTTTATAATTTTGGTTGTCGAGCATGCAACATACTGGCCTTTAAGAAGTTTATTTGCCATATGCCATGACCCCATGATGATATTTTCTTCTTCACACACACACACACACACACACACACACACACACACACACACACACAGATATATGTATATTATCAATTTTATTTTGAAGGAATTTAATGACGGACATCTTCTAAGGGAAAGCTTATTCTTTAACCTTAGAAAACAGTGTATAATATATCTGTCACATTTTTCTATTATTGATTAGGTTCTCCAGTCAGATGTTAGTTCCCTAATCTGTGCTTTCCAAGACACAGTCTTTCAAACAGATCAGGCATAGGTCACTACTAAGAAATCCATAAAAGCATAGTATAATGACAGTTCCTGATGTCTTATCAAATGGATCAAGTTTTCTAACCTCATATTTTTTCTAGTGGTGAATCACTGTACTTTGTCAAGCTGTTTGAAATTGCTTGTTCTAAGGCTACAAAATATGGCATTTTATTCAATATAAAGTGATGCTGGATGTTCTTGCTGGAGTGAATAGCCATGTCGTTCAGAATTAAATGAGCAATAACATATACTTTTTTGATTTTCGTAGATATGAATTGGTCAAAAATTTAAGTTTCTGTTTATCATCGTCTCCATAGCTCTTTTTATACCAATATCCCAAAAGCTTCAGTGATGGCGTTTTTTGCACACTGGTCAGATTTTAATTTGTTGTTTACCAATATTCCTAGAGGTTTAGTGATGGTGTTTTCACACACCGGTTTAAATTGTTTCTTATCATTGTCCTTAAACATTTAGTGATGGTCATTTTTAATGATCTTGTCATTTATTTTATAATTATAATTTATGTCTTTTTTTGTCTAATAATGTTACATTCACTAGCATTTCTTTTGTAATAGGTGTATGTCTGTAAACTCTCTAAGAGAACTGCTGCAACTCTCATTTAACTATTTGTTACCCAGATTGCAGTCCTTGGTATATTTGGAGAAACTGCCCATTTTCTATTTTTATGCAGAGATGTAAACACTCTCCAAAACTCATGAAATACATATTCATAAGGGCAACCATCTAAGCAAGCAGTTTACCCACATGCAGCACAACAGGCGGTCACTGCTTGAAGAATTACAACTTTGTCTAAACTGTCCAGTCATTCCAGATCTAATACAGAAAGACATCTAGTTCAAACAGATTGAAGTTATTTGAACAGCCACACAATGCGCAGTAAAGGCATAGGGTTTATTCATTTGTTTCATTATCAATCATACAGATTTCTGTACAATAGAGCAGATATGTGTGTACATGTGTATGCATGTGTGTGTGTTTGTGTGTAGGGGAGGCAGATGAATAATGGCTTAATTATGTAAGAAATTGTAAGTTTACATTACAAAGCAGAAATATGAGTAAGATGCAGTCCAACTTATGTGACTTACATATGATGTATGCTGGACAATCTTAGACTAGTCAACAACTTTGCCAAAAAACATGTTTGTCAATAGACAATACTGAGAGGCTGCTTTTGATTTCATATCAACACTGACCTGCAGGGAACAACTGAATAGGTGATTCTAACTGGAATGGAGATGGGTTACATCAAGGCAAGATTAACTTTGGCATTGGTTGATAATTTAGCACTGGTTGCTGTTTTCACTTATTAACTGTAGAATATGTGATAGTATGCATTAGGCCTACAGAGGCTAAAGAATCATTTCATATGTACAAACGTATGCACTGGTGGCAGTGTGTGTGTGTATATGTGTGTGTGTGAGACTCAAAATTCTTAATACAGTTTACAGAATAATGTTTAGTTCTGGAGGTAGGAAAAAGTGCAGATAATTAATAAAAACTTGCAGAAGGACTGCATGAAAAACAGCAAAATGAGATTATATGGTACAGTTAACAGAGATGCACCTATAGTGCCAGACTAATATGATAGAGAAGCATTAATGTTTAAATCACTTATGACTGTTATTGATTCATTGCTGTCTGCATGTAACATTTTTGCATTTATAATCCTTCTGACTAGTTTGCTTTTCTACTGACATATATATTAGTTTGGGCTGAGACTGAAATAGGTCCATTTGGATCAGTGCTCTACCCAGTTAACAAGCTAAATGAATTAATAAATACACAATAAAATGTATAAAGTAGGCATGTTTGTGGCTTGCTGAGCTGCAGCCCTGCAAATGAAAAAAAAAACGTAACTTTCCCATTTTGTTGCTCAGACATCTCTACATGTGAGAGAACTAATTTCTATTAAATAATAAAAATTGCTTGCAGTGCAGCAATTAGAAATACACACCCTAAGAGAATAAGGTCACTATGCATTAATACAAATCCTCCTGCCACTTCGAAGGGGCTAACATAGAGCTTCAATGGAAGATGGTTGAGCTGTGAGATGCACCAAATAAGAAGCCACTTCCCAATGGCTCAGGTTGTGTCATGTGACCGATGCCTCAAACAGTCTGAACAAAAGAAAAGAAAAACAAGAGTTGTTGACAGACTTGGACAGGTGCAAGAACAGGGATTTATTATTATTATTATTTTTTAATGAAATAATAAGTTTGCTGCTCTGTGTGATAACAACATACATTGCTAATCCATTCAGTGTTATTAAACCTCTCAACTCATTTTTTGGTTGAGCATTCTGATTTTCCCATAATTTTTTTTATCTGCTCCTCTGTTACATTTTGCCCTTAGATATCTCAATTTCTGTTCTTTCATTAGTTCAGTTTGTAGAGCCAATAAAAGAGGATCTCATATAAGACAAAACATAATGAAGGAAGAAACATTCAGTATTATATTACTGCAGGAAGTTTGCTGGTTCTTTCAAATGCAGTACAACTGGAAATGAACAAGAAGAGACTGTGAGTTAAATTCTGTGACTCACGTACCTTAACTTAGCTCATTCATGTTGCATATGTTGAGGTTACAGTTTGCTTGCATACACTATTCCATTATAGAGGCTGTTGTGTGCAGGTCTGTAGCACGTGGTCGAAAGCTAATAGCAAATGACCACAACTTTGAAAACACCGGAACTTGAAGTTGTTATTGTGGGGTTCGCAGTACAGTGTAGATAGGGGTATTTGCCCTTTCCTCACTGTAGTGCAATCTCGGAGTTGGTATATATATTTAGTGGGGGGTGTGGGGGGCTGTTTGTAATTTCGAGTTCCGGTGTTTTCGAAGTTGTGGTTGTTCACTATTATTAGCTTTCGACCACATGATACAGACCTGTTGTGTGCAAGTGATATGCCGTGTAACTCACAACATGAAGCAAATTTAAATGAACTTGGACACAGAAGGTTTTAATTTAAAGACATCCAGCTGTAAGATGAAAGAATAACTTCTACCAGTTGTCTACTTTTCTCCACCCCTGTCTGTATAGATTCTGTACACATCTCCACTTCATCATCCTCATGTGGCTATCCTACCCTCTCTACTACTTTACATAACCTTTACCTATCACTTACTATGACCATTATTTATGTATCTTTTCATTCACTTAATCACAATTGGTTATCTAATGTTTACATAGTCATTAAAGTAGTTGTTATTGGCAGACACATCTGTAAATTTGGGGATATGGAATCGGTTGTACAGTATGTGTCTGACATCAGAAATTTCAGTACATTATGACAGACATTATCGATGCATTTATTCACCTTAGTCAATTTGATAACTGAGGTGTACATAATCAATAATGTCATTCTCATGGTAAACAACGGAAGCAGTTTGTAGGTGAAACTGACTGCCTTTTGCTGATGTTTGATCACAGTTAATCAGTTGCTGATCTGCCATAATGTAGTGTCACGCAGTTTTTGTTAGTCCGCCCAGTCTGTTACTTCCCACTATTCTCTCTTTGCTTTGTAGTCACAGCCAACACTGCATTGCATACGACATGCAATAATGAGCTTGAAGAGCGACCCACAAGTGTACTATTTCTGCTTAGCTATCGTGACAGTTTTCTAAGATCTTTTAGCTAGAGTTCTCAGCCGGTGTCACATAAGCTGATGCTCTCTGCTGTCAATATATTCCTCTTCTATGTACTCCTTGTAACTTTTAGTGTTTACGCATAAATACAGGTATAAGTTAGTTTAGTGTGCAGCCATTTCGTCAATCGAACCCAAGTAAACACAATATGCTATAAGATATGAAAGCTTCTGTGACATTTTAGCTTTTCTGTGGTGTATCACACAGCTGCAGTATGAAATGACAATCACAGCTCCCACTCAGATGAAAAGGTACACTTTAATGTTTGTCTTGTTTAAAAAAAAAATCTGAAAATATACCCATGATCCTTTACTTTCCTACATTGCACAATAAAGTTGTGAATTTCTCTACCATAGCAACAAGTTTATTTTGATGCAGTATTATCTGGCAGAGCAGTGCTTTTAAGTGCCAGTTATTATGAGAAAGAAACAGTAGAGTGAAGGTTGCTGAAGCCTTTATTTAGGGAACTGGCAGTATAAACCCATGTTTATACACAAACATGTAATTTTAACATAAAGTGCTTGCTTGTTGTGCCATTAGGCAGTTGTACTCTGGAATCAGAGTTTTGACTATGCATCACTGATTATGCACCAGGCAGCCAGATAGTGCATAACTATAATCGGGTTCTCTTTAGCCACAGGCAGGTCCTCCAAATGGAAGGCTACAATATAACACACAAAACACATGATATTAGAAGTCAAGCCAGATACTTTCATTAGTCTGTGCAATAAAAGAATCTTCCCTGTGGTGCTACAAGAATTTGTGTCATCCCCCGCTGTCCTTTGACTCTTTCTCTTACATACATGACATCAAATTTAAGTGTTGCTGGTAAAGAGACCCTACGGTGTAATGCAGGAAAATCATGAGATAACAGTGTGTGCAAAGAATGCTTTCTCCTTCTTTAAAGCTAGTTTTTATAAAGGTGAATACCTTTATAAAGAAGAAAATACTATAGCCTCAAATGTTTTCTACATAGATCATTTAAAAAAAAAAAAAAAAAAAAAAATATATATATATATATATATATATATATATATATATATATATATCTTTTCATAATGATGACATTTTACAGTCTAACAACTTATGTTTTTAGTGTTTTATGGTACTGAACACAGTGACCTCAGGCAACTTTACTCATCAGTCATGAGTTTTGACCTTTTCATTCCCCACTTGGACCTGAATTAGAGTGGGGGAATATGTTTCCATTATAATATGGACAACATTGTTGCTTAAAACTATACTTTCTCTCTTTTCAAATCTGCAGGAAAGGACTGGCCCAGACACCTGTATTCCTACACACAACTCTTGATACTAGTGAGGCCTGTTTACCTGAATTACATTAAGACCAACACTAGCATCCTTCATCCCGCTTTCGTTATCAAAATTCTGTGCCTTCTTTCGCTGTGGAAGATGAACAATCAACAACACTCATTCCAGCCCCCTCTCCATCCCCTAATGTGGACAGATTGTCCACCTCTTTGGTTGCACCGAAATCCAGGTTAGTGGTGTTACAACCACACTCACCATCTCCTGAGCCAATCATATGTCCTACACAGCTTACCACCTAAGTCAGCAGGCTGTAAAAATACTGCAAGAGAAAATTGGAGGATTATGCAAAGAAATTCAGAACTGAGAAAAATATTAAGTGACCATTATATTTATGGATAAAAGAAGCAATAATTTGCATATTTTAGAGAATGATTATACATCATAGAAACATAACACATGCATGTGGTTTCTGTAAGGCCTACAGGTATATAAATGCAAGTAAAGCAGTTTTTGTAACCACATACAACTGGTTTATTGGATCAAATAATATATATGTTTGCACTTCAAAAAGAATAGTCTGATATTATGCAGTTCAAGTGATGAATTTTACACTGGAAAAAACAGACAGAAAACTAAAAGTCCACATTTGAGAATATATAACTTCAGTTAAAAATAACATCTAAATTAAGTTAATTCTTTCATTAAACATTCAAAAAGTGTATGATGTTTAGGAAATGTTTTTTTTTTTTTTGTTTCCATATTTTGTTTGCTTATTCTGAAATTGACATTATTAAAGGTGGGGATATAAAATCTATTTTAGACTAAATGAGTTAATATGGCTGCTGAAGTTAAATGCCAACAAATCACCAGAAATACATGAACATACTGAATATTAAATGCTTTTTGAAACTTGACTACTGTTTGGAAATTTTAATCTGACTGGTGAATTTTTAGAGGAGTGGTTGATTGTGTTTAATGTTTGGTTAAATGATGTTTTGCAGTTCTGATGAAGTCTGAACTAATCAAAAGAAAAAAGCAAAACTATAAAACATTTTGTTTTTCTTTTTGCCTGGTGTGCCATTTATGTAATATAATGTATTGCTTAGTTTTATTAATAAGTTAATCTGTGTACTGACACCAAATTCTACCATTTGTACCTAAAAATATATTATTTACCGGTCACACTGCTTTGCATGGATACATGATTAAGAGTGTCGTGTTCAATCTTTTAGAATGTATTGCTTCCAGCATCATTCTGCAGTCTTATATAGGTTTATAGGTTCATAGGTTCATAGGTAGGTACTAGGCTATCTGCCCAAAGGCATTTATAAGCCTAGCCAGAATGTGTTGGCTTTCGCCACCCCCTTAGATTAGTTTCCTGTGCCTCTGTCCAGCAGAGCCACTGAAGTGATCCCCGGGGTAAACTTTCTGTTTCCCATCAACTCGTCAAGGTTTCTCTTGAAGAGTGTTAGCGAGGAGCTCTGCCTAATGTAGATTGGAAACTTATTCCAAAGCATGGGGAGTCTCTGGGACAGGAATCTATCCCTCCAGCACGTCCTATTTATTGTTGTGGTGAGGTTTAGATCCCTAGAGTGTGTGGCTCTAGGGGATAAGCTTTTCTTTAGGTGGAGCATGTCCATCAGTTCTGGGTTGGACATGGCCTTGTATGTCAGGCAGAGATCACCTGTGAGTCGGCGGTATGCAACAGAGTGCAGCTGGAGTTTCGTCAGTTGAGCTGCATAGGGCATCTGTTTGAGGCCAGTGATCCTCTTGCTGAGGTACTTCTATGGTCTTTCCAGCTGTTGCAGGTGTCTTGTAAGGTACATCCTAAATTGGGGCGTTGTACTCTATGATGGGTCTGATGAACGATGAGTAGAGGGGCACAATGACCTCTTTTGATCTGGATGCGAACCCTTTTGTGATAAGGTGGGCCATGTAGAAGGATTTTCTAACCACTTTGGCAATGTGATTATCAAAGGAGAGATTACCATCTACTTGGGTCCCCAGATCCCTTATTACGTCTTCCGTATTTAGGGGACTACTACCTATGTGGTAGTTTGTGGGTACTTTGTTTTTTCTAAAGGGGATGACTATGCACTTTTTGGCATTTACTTGAGGCCATGATTTTGACACCAGGTATCTGTCTCAGTGAGACCCTTTTGGAGGATGTCCGTGTCAACTGGAGAATCAATTATAGCCCGTAGTTTGCAGTCATTTGCGAACTTGGTCAGCCATAATCCTCCTGTGCTTGCCTGTACCTCTGAGGATTATATACTGAACAGGAGGGGTCCTAGGACTGAGCCCTGGGGAGTGCTACTTGTAACCTGTTTAGAGTCAGACCTAGCTCCCGCAACTCTTACCATGTGGGTTCTGTCCATGAGCCAGTTGGCAATCCATCTTGTGATATAGGGGTTTATGCTCAGGTTGGTGAGCTTGTCTATAATACCAGAATGGGGAATGGTGTTGAAGGCCTTTGCAAAGTCTAGGTAGGCTGTGTGTACCACCTTTCCCTCGTCTGTAGCCTTGGTAACTGTCTCAAAGTAGTTCACCAGGTTTAGGAGGCATGATCTGCCCTTAACAAAGCTAAACTGGATAGGGTCCAGTGTTTGGAGGTTCCCAATGTCTCTGTTAATGAGTTCCATGATGATGCACTCCATAGCCTTGCAGACCAAGCTAGTCAGGCTATAGGGCGATAGTTCCCAGGGTCTGTTGTGGCTCCACCTTTGTGGAGCAGAATAACTGCTGCTGTGCGCCACTCTATGGGTACGTAACCTGTGGAGAGGTTGAGTTTAAACTGTGTGTTTAGGTAAGGGGTTAGTTCATCTTTGAGCTCATGTAGGATGCAGCCTGGGACACCGTCCAGTCCCATTAATGCTGTGTTTTTGGCTTTGGAGTGGGCTGTTTTAACCTGAGTGTCTGTGATTTCAGGGGTGCTACATTCTTCTGGTATGGTTATTGGCCCTTTTGGGGGTGGGAGGGTGAAGTTTGCACTGAACCTGTCTGCCAGGATGTTGGCAATATTGGTCGGTTCAGTGTATTTTGTACCATTCTGCACTAACTCAGAGCAGATCTGAACATTGCCACTTAGATTCTCGACATAGCTAAAGAATGCCTTGTGGTTATCTTTGGAGTCCTTGGCAATTTTTCTTTCGAAACTCGCCTTGGATGATTTTATGAGGGATCGTAGTTTCTTGCTGATACTGATCAGGGATGTCTTCCCTTCTTGGGATTTTACTAATTTCTGTAGTAGTTTCCTCCTTCTGCTATACAGCTTGTTTATGGCAGGAGTCCACCAGACTAGTTTCCTTTTCTTAGAGGAGTGAGTCTTGGTTTTGCTTGGGATAGCACAATCCATGCATTATTGTAGGTGCCCATAGAATGCATTAAGTAAAGGATTTTGCAGCTTGGACAACGTTATCCTTTAAGCATGGGGGCTTTGAAACTTTCCACCTCGGTCTTAAGTAACGTAAAGTTTGCTTTTGAAAAGTTTTTCACGGTGGTTTCCTTGTCCGGGGGTGGGGGCGAAATGTGGATATCCAAAGTGATTTGTTTATGGTCAGATCTAACCAGCGAGGTGTTGACCTCTGCTGTGGAGCACCGGTTGCCCATGTTGGTGATGACCAGGTCCAATATGTTGTCACCTCTGGTGGGAGTGTTGACCAGTTGATCCAGGGTGTTTGAGTTTATAAATTCTAGAACATGCTGGGCAAGGGAGTTAGTATTTGAGTAGTTCTCCCAGTTAATGTTTGGGTAATTGAAATCACCCGATATTAGGGTGTTTGGTAGGACCTTTACATTTCCCAGTGTTTCCAGAAATGCGGAATGGGGATCCTGGGACATGGATGATCTGTAGCAAGCTACAATTTGAATTGCAGTTTTGCCCATTGTTAGTTGCATGTGGATGATCTCTGAAGCATCGTGCTGTGCCACTAATCTGGAGGTGTGGGTATTCTTGATGAATATGAATACACCCCTGCCTTTTGTAATTCGGTCCAGGTTCTGTGGCTGAAATGGATGGTATGAGTTGTAGCCTGGTAGTGCTGGGGTGCTCTCTGGATCCTTAAACCAGGTTTCTGTTACTGCACACACATCGATTTTCTCCATCCTGAGGAGTGCCTCGAGTGCATGCATTTTGAGGTTTAGACTTCTGGCATTGAATAGCATTACCCTCAGTTTTTTGTTACTTGTGCTATTTATGGCAGTGGGCTTGTCTTTTGAGCCTTGCCTAAAAAAAGGCACTATGGGGGTGGCAAGACCCTTGGCCAGTATTCGAAAGCCTAAGGGTGACAGGTGCAAGCCTTCTCTACTGAAGCAGCGTGGCTTGTCGAGCATGTCATCCCAGGTGGACAGACACTGGATCCCCTTTGAATGACACCAGAAATGTAGCCAGTTGTTGAAATTGATAATTTTTTCTTTATACTGTGGTATCATTCTTGGTGAGGGCAGGATGCTACTCAGGGTCAGGGTCATACCGGCCTGGGCTACAAGATCAGAGAGCTCTTCCATGTCTCTTTTCATGTAGTCCAGGGAGGTACGGCTCAGGTCATTCACACCAACATGGACAATGTCGAATTTGTACTTGTTCTGGAGTGACCTGAGGGATTGTGTTATGTGGCAGATCCTGGCACCTGACAGGCAGCTAACAGTAACCCTCTCCTTATTCAGCCTAGAGAGTGGGACGTCAGTGTGCCAGACTATAGTGTCACCTATTACTAGTATGTTGGGTATGTTGTTTTGCCTTAAGGGTTGTGATTGCATGGCACACTGGTTTTGTGAAGTATGCATTTCATGATTTGTGGTGGGGGTGGAGGTTGCCTGGATGTCTGCTTTGGAGGTCTCTGTTGCTTTTGTAGATTTTTATTTAGAGCCACCAAGTATGTTTTCATGTATTTATGTGTGTTTTTTGCCAGTGCTGGTTTAATGGGTCTATGTGAGACTGGTGGTGTGATGCAAGTATTTCCCTTCTCCTCTTGAATGTCTGATCCAGCCTTGGGTTGAGATAGCTTAGCCTCCAGTTTGGCTGTATAATTGCATCTCTAACATGTATTAGTGTTTGGTGGTGGGAGGAGAGGGTTGCCTGTGTACATGAGGCAGTTGTAACATTGCCTCAAAATGCCCAAATTCACCAGTTGGACTGGATAGTATGCCTGCAACTGCCCTTTGGACATGCCTGGATAGGTACAGTGAACTGTTTTACTGAATGGCTGGTAAGGTTGAATAGAGAGCCTTGTCCTTCTGTACAGTATAGGCGGGTCTAGTGCTAGGGTTTATAAGTGCTTGCTATGAGTTCTGAGCAAGTGCCAGGCTGAGAAATGAATGGCTTGAGTGTTTAAGTTGAAAGTTTGTCTAGTTCCATGGGAAAAATTGAAGAGGAGACTTTGTGGAGCTGGGAATAGTTATACCCTAGCTAACTGGTGCTGCCTGGCATGCAAAACCAAGTATATGCATTCATAGGTTAGTACTAGGCTAACTGCCCTTGTGAGCCTAGCCAATTATCCCTTGTGAGACTCAAACCCTGCACCTTGTGTTTGTAAGGCAAACACCTTAACCATTAGGCCACCCTCCTCAAAAGACAATTTGATGAATTTTGCAATCATAAATAGAGCAATGATAACTGAATAACTGAATATTATTTTTTTACACTAAACAAGAAGGAGAGGAATATACACATACTTATTGTACCAAAAACTGTCTCAAGTTGAATAGAAAAATGTACAGCATTGCAGCATTCATGAAAAAGGCTGCTCGCACTTCATATGTTACAAATGGAACTCCATTTCAAACAGTTTCAGTAATGAGAGACCTAGATACTTATGTAGACAGCTCTCACTCATTTATTAATGTTTTTTGTTTTACATGTTCTTAAGTTTAAGTGTTTTTTAGTTTGCATGTTTGTATTGCCTGATCATGTGTGTAGCACTTTAAATCTTAGGCTGAATGAAATTTAGTAGCCGTTCATTAATATTTTGTAAACAGGGATTGCTTTGCCATGCATGGATAGTTTCCTTGGGAACTTTCGAATTGATTGGTGAATGATAGTTTTTATACTCAATGGTTCTTTGCTGTTCTATGTTCTGATGAAGCAATGTATTTTATCACAAAAGCACTTACCTTTTAAAGTTTCAGAATAAACTCTTAGTTTTATGTTTTGACCATGCTTTATTAATGCTTTTATCACTGTGTACTAGTGCCATGTTTTAGTATCCATATTTTTGTATATCCGTGAACTGATTGCAATTGTATACTAGACGTTGTTTGTGCTGAGTGGACAGTTTTTTTTTTTTGTGGTTTTACTTTTTTCCTATCTGTACATTCAGGAACATGGTGAAGGCTATGTCGTAGAGACTGAACTGGACTTTAACCCAAATGTAAATTGCTTGGATAGCAGAATGAGCCATTTATCTAAGTTTTTAATGAACAACAAGAGCTCTTTATTTTGTTTAGGTGATGATTCCTTGGGTGTTGAAAGAGATGAAGAGAGAGGTGATCATCAAGTCATTCGTTGTTAGATACTTATGTTGGAAAATTATTTGTTTCACCTCAAGTGTCTGCAGTTACGTTTTCATCCTGAGGCATGTTTGCAACTTCGTATTATTCCAACAAGCTTAAGGGTTCTCTATCCAGATTTGTTGGCACAATGGCAATGGCTCAGTCTAGAAGTAAGTTTTAACTATCTTACACTGTTGATTGACTTTTTAAACCGATTGACTTAGAGCTTATAGAAAGCATCAAGAGACAGCAGAATGAACTATAGGACTCCTTTCCATTTGAGTCTGTAGAACTGGCATTAAGTGAATTTATTGATAATGTTTCTCTTTATGAGAAAAGACTGTCTCTTCAGAAAAAGAAGAAATTAGATAGAGATTCTTGAGATTTTAAGAATGGTTGCATGTTATCCTGGCCAAGAACAACTCAGTCTACCTTTGTGAGTGAACACATTCTTGTGGATGAATGTGAGAATGCTAATGAAAATGAAAAAGGCACTAGTAATAAAGAACATATAAGACTAATGCTGCTACAATTTGTATGAATAGCTCCATTTATACAATACCTCAGCAGGAGGAGACATCTAAGTCAGTACAATCTGTTGTAAGGAGAAAAACTAGTCCAATACAAAGATGGTCTGATATTAAGAGGAAAAGTCCTATGTGTTCTAACCAGGTTTTTCCCACTCTACCCTACTAATTTGGAGAGGAGATATGAAATCCCCATGGAGATCCAGGAGTTGGGGAAGGACGTAGTGGAAACAACCAGTGGATTTTTAGAGGGCCATCGGACTATCAAATGTATGCAGCAACAGAATCCCACTCCCTCATTTATACTTTGCCATCTAAGCAATTGACCGATACTGAAGTTACGGTCTTGAATAAAGGGCTTTCATTTATTCCAACCAGCGGGCTGATCTGACTGAAACCATTCTTGAGTTAAGACTTTTTGTTAGAAACATTATGTTAAAAACAATGTTTTTAAGTGGTAAAGATACTGAGATTGATATGTTTAAAAAAGACTAGTACTTTTATACCTCAAAATCATCCATTAATGGAAGCGTTTGTTAAGCTTTGTGAAAATTATTTATTTAATGCTTTTAGTGGTGAACAGCATGTCTTTAATACTCTTACGACCCTTGAAAGGAAAGTTTTATTTGATTTGAAAAACGATGTTAGTATTGCTGTTCAACCCACTGATAAGGGAGGACCTATTGTTGTCTTAAATAGGGACTTTTATGTCTCTTCCACTAAGGCTATGTTAAATGATGAAACTACCTTTACTAGGATTACTTTGAAGGAACTGAATGCTATGAAAGATAAGGTACATAGGATAATTTATGACTGTCTGTTGAGTAGGTATATCAGTTCAGATCTGGCCAACTATTTGGTGGTTGAATTTCCACTGGTCCCTAATTTCCATGGACTTCCTCAGATTCATATGACTCCTATAGTGCTACCTTTTAGACCTATTGTGGCCGGAGGGGGTTGGCTCACTGAGCCTTTTTCAATCTTAATAGAGAAACAGCTTAGACCTTTTCTGGATTCATCTGAAGTTGTTCTAAGAGACAATAAACAGTTTCTGCAGAACCTGTATGACTACATCCTGCATCAATTCCTTTCCTGATGAGTGTTTTCTGGTTACACTTGATGTAATCTCTTTGTTTACCATGATTTCTAATTTGGAAGGGATAGAGCTGGTTGAAGTTTATATACCTGAACATAGTTCTTATAAGTGATGGATTGCATTAATATGCCAGTTTATTGGGATCATTCTGGAGAATGACGCTTTTGTTTTTGATGGGGAATACTTCTTACAGAAATATGATGTAGCTATGGGCAATTCTTTTGCCAATAGCTATGCAAGTATGGTCCTTGTCCAATGGGAGAACAGATACATTTTTACATCTATGATGTAGCATGATTATGTAGTATTTTATCGTCGTTTTGTAGACAATGTGTTCCTGTTATGGGCAGGCACGGATACTGATTTGTATAGGTTTGTGGACTATCTTCATGGAACCACTTCTTTTTTGAAGTTTTTATTAACATTTTCTAGTACCAACACTGAGTTTTTGGATGAAGTGTTTAGAAGCTCTGATTTATCTTTTAGTACTAGATTATTTAGAAAACCATATTATAGAAATTCTCTACTTCATAGAACTAGTATGCACCCTAGTTACATTTTTAGGAATGTATATAAGGGGCATGGCATGTGTACTTCAAGGCTTAATGTGTATGAAGATCTTGAGATTCTGAGTTTTTGGAGCAGGGATATAAGGAGAATGTGGTGGACCAGGGACTGACACAAAGCAAGCACCTGAGGATTTCATATGCTAGGCCTTATTTTTCACCTATAGGGAAGGAACAGATAGGAGTAGGGCTCATAGTAATAGGAGTCTTCCTTTTTGTTTATATTATAGCAGTGATGTAAATGTTATCACATATATAACTATGAAGCACTGGGATGCATTACATACTGATAGGAGGATTAGGGAATAGTGGGGAACACACCATGATTTTGTTTTAAAAATAAAAAATCTCTGAAGAGACTCATGCTATCCTGAGATTGTTAGAAGGGTTGACCCAATTAGTGAAGTACTTGACACCTAACCTTGTGGGAAGTGTAGTTCCTGTAGTTATAGTGATAGTAAGAATTATTTTGTACATCCCGACTTAGGCACTAGCATTTGTTTTAAGGTTAAGGCAGATTGCAGTACTAGAGATTTACTCTATTTAGCATATTGCACGGTATGTAGCTTGTTTTATACTTGTAAGATGAATAGGAGTTTTAGGGAATGAGAGGGAGCACTTATACCAGATTCAGACCTGCAACCAGTGCAATACCCTGGCTAAACATATAGCAGAAAAGGGGGCTGCACATACTTTCAGATTTATAGTGATAGAGTTTATGGGAATTCATGTTTAGGAGAGTTAAGGAATGCTACTGAGAGGTGTGAGTTAGGATGGATTATTACAATGAGAGAAGACAGAGGTTCTGGTCTCAATGGTCAAGTTCTGTTGAAACCTGCCTTGAAGGCCCGCAGGTTATGTAAGGCTTGATTCATTTGTTAATTGTTGATTTATGTACTTCACTATTAATGTTTTTTATTTTACATATTCTTTAGTTTATATATTTTTTTAGTTTGTAAATCTGCATTGCCTGATTGTGTGTACATAGTATTTGAAATCTTAGTCTGAATGAAATTTAGTAGCCATTCATAGATACTTTGCTTTCATATAATTGGACAGCTTCATTGAGAACTTTTGATTTGGTTGATGAATGATAATTTTTATACTCAATGGTTCTTTACAGTTATATGGTCTGCTGAAATTATGTATTTTATTGCAAAAGTGCTTACCTTTTAAAGTTTCAGAATAAACTGTTTATGTTTTGACCATGGGTGGAATTCAATAAAGCCTACATGGAGAGATTCTCCATGTAGGCATAGTGTTACAGCCCAAATACGGAACATAACCGAGCGAGCAATCCAGAAAACAGGACTGAGGGGTGTGCATGAGTGTGTGGACACGGAGGTGTCCACAGAATGCATATCATCCCATGAGCTAGTGAAAACAATGCAAATGAGGTTGATTTGCAATCCAGTAAGCAGAAAGGAACCTGTGTAGGTGCCGTGTTGGTGGAAGAAATGTACATGGATACAAACCGTGTACTGGACTGCTAAAATCACACAGGGTCTGTAAAAGGCTAGGAAAAAGGGTGGATACGGTAGCATGGGCATGCAAATGCCCAAAACTATGGCCAGTGAGTCCTGAAACCAATCCAAATCATTAAAAATTAATACATTTTTAATACATATATTACATTTGCATAGTGCTGTATGCCATGCAAACATGCCGTTTTTGGGGAAAAAAAAGTGTACAAAAGTCAAAAGTATACATTTGTCAATATAATGCATTATAGTTCCCAGGATGCAGAGCATTACAATGGCAGGTGTCAGTGGTTGCTATGGAGGCAGGCCCTGGAGTAGTGCAGTATCCAGGGTATACACAATTAGCTGTATGTAAATGAGCTGGGGTTACTGAACTGTACAAAGGGTTACAGAGTCCGCAGATATAACCTGAGGTCAGGCTAGAACTGTGTAGGTCATGATGGAACAGGTAGCTGACATCAAAAGGGGGTGTGAAACAGTATGTAAAAGTGGATTGGAGCTCAGCAGCACCTGTTTGCACTCAGCTAAGCACAGCTAAGCAGGGGAGTGTGTCTGATGCTGCTGAGCATGTTTTATCTAGTTTAAGAAAAGCTGAGCATGACCATGGCTGCAGGAGTGTCAAAACTGCTGAGCACTATTTACACTAGCGCCATGGGTTTGAGCGGTGTGCTGCACTGCTTAACAGTGAAAAAAATAGGAAAAAAAATTGCCTGAAAAAGCCAATCAGATAGAAATGACTGATAAACCCTGTTCAAGAGACACTGACTCATTCAAACCCCAATGCTATACCTAACAGGTGGAATGCAGCATAAGGAGCCAATCACACAGGCTGCAACTGCAGCACACCACTATGAAGCATGCATACATCCTACAATCTGATTTTCACACATACTCTGCACCATTGGAGTACACACTTGGAAATTTTAACTGACAAAATGCTAGGGGCTGCTGCTGCTGCTCTGCTACATCTGTATGTGCTTGAGGCTGTAGTCAGTGAAGATGATGATGCTGACAATAGGCCCAGACTGAGAAGGAGAAGAGTGTTCATGCCCAGGGTGACCTTCCAAGGGCTACATGAGCTGAAGATTGTAGAGTGCTACAGGGTGGACAGGGGCATACTACAAGAACTCTGTGAGCTCTGCTGCCCTCAACTCAGACCCAGAGCCAACAGAGGGAAACCCATCCCAGTGGAAACAAAGGTAATTGTAGCCCTTAGAATATTAGCTACAGGTACTTTTCAAAAACCAACTAGGGATATAATAGGGATCTCACAGGCATCTGCAGCCAGGGTACTCCACCAGTTCCTGGATGACATGCAAGCACATGCCAGTGAGCACTTATTATTACCCCGCACCCATGAGGAGAGCGTCAGTAATATGCATCTCTTCCACCATGTAGCACAGTACACTGAGGTACTGGGTGCCATAGACTGCACTCATGTGCACATCAAAGCACCACCCGGTAAAGAGGGTAGGTTCTACATCAGCCACAAGGGGTATCACTCCATCAACTGCCAGGTTGTGTGCAATGCCTAGGGCATTATCATGAATGTGTGTGCTGGCAACCCTGGCAGCTATCACAACTCCCACATCTGACATGCCTCACAGCTGTACCAGACATTTGCCAGGGGCGACATCCCATATGACCATCTACTGGGGGATGCTGGCTATGCACTAGGACCATGGATGATGGCACCCATCAGAAATGCAAACACACCTACTGAAGAATGCCATAATGAGGCACATGCACAAACTAGGAACATCATAGAGTGTGTGTTTGGGCTGCTCAAGTCAAGGTTCCACTGCTTTGATATATCTGGTACCGCCCTGCAGTACTCTCCAGCCACATGTGCACACATGTTCATAGTATATGCTATGCTACACAGTATGATCCTGTGGAAACAGCTGTGGCAGGAACATCACAGGGAAGGGACACACAGCCCCCCACCAGTGCCAAAGTCCCCACAGACACAGAGGGACTTGGAGGAGAAAGCCCCTGAGCCTATCCCTGTAGGCAGGCATAGGCGTGCCTAGCATGCTCTGGCCTTTGCAAAGAGGCAGCGCATAACACATATACTGACAACATAGGGACCTAGGGACTGAAACCTCACTCCAACTTACATACATAGTAAAAAGGATGCCAGCCACACCACACAATCTGTACCTTATCGTGTATTGGCTGTGTATGGCAAGCATCAGACAGACACACCCCTGAAGCACTTTTATCTCAACTGCTGATGGCACAAGGTAAGTCACTCTTCTTTACAACAAAGGAATGGGGTAGTACACTGTAGTAGCATATGTATGGACCTGCCACATGTATGCAAGGGAATAGAGTGGACTACTGGGATAGCTGCAACCAACTGACAGCTGTGAGGAGTAACAGGAACTCTCCATTCAATACTGGCTGACCCTTAATATGCAGTAGGCCTCAAGCCAGTAAAACCCAATGCACCATGTGAGGGAATGACATACAGTGGGGTCAAAGGACAGATGCGTGACTGTCAATGCTAGAGCCCCCTACCTCCAACATGCCTGTTTCCCCATACAACTGCAGTTACAGTATGTTTGCAAGGTAATAGCAACAGACCACACAATCCCTGTGCTGTCCCAATCAACCTAGTGACACGTACCATTTTCCCCAATATGCAGTGATCAAAGTGCTATGTTTGTCTGTGGTTGATAGTGTCAGGAAGTAAACTCACTACCTGGTGGCTGTTGTTACTTAGTGGGTAAGCACAGTACCATGGTTGATGGGGTATATGGTTTGAGACTGGCTGCACCTACTGTTTTACATGTGAGCTACACCTGTGGTAGGAGTTCTACAGACTGTTCACATGCCAGTATTTGTTACTGCAAGAAAGCTAGACAAAGACAGATGCAATGGACAGGGGGCCACGGATATGGACAGTACACAGCCCTCAGTAACCTAGACGGTGGCTAGTAGAACAACAGGTTGTAACAAGTCATTGTAGCAGCAGGATATAAAGGCTGTCATGTAACTGTGTCAGTACTTACAAGTCAGTGGGCAGCATCCATACCCCAAAAAAGTACAGAGTTTAACAGAATGTCCATATTTATGACTCAAATATCTGTTCTGTTTGTCATAACATTTGCAGTTTTCTGGCAAACTATTGGCAAATGGCTAAAGGTTGCTGTGAGAAACTAATAGACAGGTGAGACGCAGACTTCATACCCACTGGAAAATGTGTGGTAATACAAAACCAATCCACCAACTGTCTAGGTTTGTAAGAGCAATATTAAAATCCTGTCCCCATGTTAGGGCCTATGTTCCACTGTTATATATGGCCCTGTCCACATTAATGGCTGTAACAGTTTGAGAGGTACGGACAATATGTAACCTTATAATAACAGTACAACACAAAACGTCTGAGGACCAGAGCAGATGTATGGGGCACTATGCTGGACAACCTGCAAAACAGGTACAGTCAAAGGTGTGAAGTCCATAAATCTGTGTGTGGTGTTACATCTCTTAACCCAGTCACAGCATACCTACAAATACATAGAGCAGCAACTGTGGACAACGCCAGCAACTGGAGCAGGGCAGGACAAAGGCCCACATATAAGGGGAAGGATGAACTACTGGCCAGACTAATGTAGAATGTGCAGAATACAACAGTTCGTATAGTAGCATAGGTTCTCTGCAGTGTATGGAGTCGGTAACCCAAATGTCTGTCAGTGTTTCCTCACATCAGTTGATAATGATCTGCTACTGACATACCAAGAAATCACAGTGCTATATAAAATGTACTAAACATATTGTGCAAAATTCTGTTCAGTCCAATGCATGCTGTACATACCCTACATATGGGCCTGATACTACAGACAACACACAGCCAGGAAATCCCTCTGGCAGTATATCTGGGAGGTGATGGACTCTTCCACCAGGTCCAGCAGACAATTAGCTGTAGCACAAAAAATCCTGGGCTGGAGTGCAGGTAGTTCTGGCCTGAAGGTGGTCATACTGGGGATGCTCCTACACTTAGCTAATTTCAGCCCATGACTGAACCCACACCTGACTAGACAACTGTTATGTCCATATATCTCTGTGCATACAGAGAGCTATGTATACCTCAACTGTCTCTCCCTATCCCCATTAGACATAATGACCCTTATCTAGTGGTATGTGGCACATATAAGATATATTTGGATCTGTTGTTTAATATAGACATATATATATATATATATATATATATATATATATATATATATATATATATATAGGTCACACACACACACATATATATATATATATATATATATATATATATATATATATATATATATATATATATATATATATATATATAAGGCAGACAGAGGGGGAGAGCGACAGAGAGAGAGACCCAGAAAGGCATAGTCTGAAATAGTGCTGCAGCCAGTCGTACACCAGTTGTAACCAGTGGCACATGCAAATAGCATGGTGAGCTGTAGTGTGTAATAGTAGGTAGGTAAGGGTTCTAATCTCATATTGGCCACCTTGTATGTGTGTGTGTGCTTGTTGCCCCTACAGGCCTGTGTCTGTGCAATGGTCGCTGATTTTATGGCCCTGTAACTGGTGTTCTCCACAACAATGGCCTCTCTGTCAGCAGCTACTGATGTCATCCACCCGATAGCAAAGCAGACGCTATTCAAATGCAGTTCTGTGGTGCATGCAATAACTATGTAGCATTATAGGGTATCCAGCAAGATAGGTAGTGGTTCTAATCCGAGCAATGGCAACTGAGTTTGTGTGCATCTGTTAAATATAACCTATGCAGTTGTTTGTAGTTCCTGCCTATGTAGGTGCAATGCCAATACATTTTAAAGCTTGTGCCTACCTGTGAACCCCCCATTGGCCTACTTTACAAGGCCTGCTGATGTGATCAACCTTAGATGCACCGTTAGACACTCTCCCCTGCTCCACCCTGTTAACCCCCCCGATTGGATTACTTTACAGAGCCTGCTGGTGTCATTCACCTTAGATGCACCATTAGACACTCTCCAAACACATAAGCTCTATGGCACATGTGATAAGTACGTACTACTATAGTACATACAACTAGATAGATAGGAGTTTTAATCTCACAACTGGCAATTCTGTGAGTGTGTGAGGCATATCCCCTCTAGCAGTTTGACTGCTTTGTGTGTGGGATGGTTATACCATTTTGAGAGCTTGTTCCACCCTGTTCATCCCCCCATTGCATTACTTTACATGGCCTGCTGGTGTCATCCACCTTATATGCAACGTTAGACACTCTCCAGGCACATAAGCTCTGTGACGCATATGATAACTACATAGCACTATAGTACATGCAACTAAATAAGTAGATGTTCTAATCTCACAACTGGCAACTCTGTGAGAATGTATGTGTGTGTGTGTGTGTGTGTGTGTGTGTGTGTGTGTGTGTGTGTGTGTGTGTGTGTGTGTGTGTACGCATACCTCCTGTAGCAGTGTGGCAGTCATCCCTGTGTGTGTGTGTGTGTGTGTGTGTGTGTGTGTGTGTGTGTGTGTGTGTGTGTGTAATAGTTATATTATTTTAAAGGTCTGGTCCACCCTGTTAACCCCCCATTGACAACCTATTCAGGCCCTACTGATGTCATCCACCTTAGAAGCGCAGGTAGACACCATCTAACCACAATAGCTCCATGGGGCATACAATATAAGAAGTATTAGAGTATATATAACTAAGATAGGTAGGGGTTTTATTCCCAAAACAGGGAACTTTGTGAGTGTATGCGTGCATGAGTGCATATTCCCTTACAGCAATGGGGCTGTGTTCGACCCACCATCATACCTCTCAACCCCTTAGAGCAAGAAATCTGGATAAAACCGTACAGAAAAGTAGGGCAAAGGCCAAATAATAGGGGCATTTTTTAAATATTGTTCCTACAAACATAGAAAGTTGATAGCACAATAGGATGTACATTAGCATGAATTTTCTGAAGGGTATGAAGTCTGAAAATACAATATCTATCATTATTGTATAAAATCAGTCTTTAATGATTTGCCACTAATTTGCCAGAAAACCACAATGTTATGAAAAAAGGACCAGAAATATGTAGAAAACATCAGGACATCCTGCAGAAATCTGTACAGGTGAGAGGTATGGCCACCACCTGTCCCTCCTTGCAGGTTGCAGTCCATGTTTGGCCAGGTGTGACCTGTGAAAACAACTCAAACAATACAGAGGTCCCAAGAGTGTAGGACAACAAACATTTCCTAAAGTTGTGTAATAGTTTCATAAAGCAGTTACTGTACAATAGAAACACCTTAATGTTATAAGAAATAGCATAATCTATGGAAATGTGACAAAATTAAGTTATCATATTGGAAGACCAAGAAAAGTCCTGTCCATTGCACTTGTCATAGATATGGTTTGTCCTGCCAACTCTCATGATACTACAAAAAGTCTCCCATATTGTACATTTCATAAAGTGAACACCCTATTCTGTGTTGCCTATGTGTGTGCAATATGTAGACATGTGGAGGCCCTGTGAGTAGCTGTTGCCCCAATAACCCACATCTATCTAGGCATGCATGTTAATTGCCACTACCCATATTTGTAGGTACTGCCTAAGGCTGTGGTGACTGCAAGTTGTGTGCTGTCCATCACTGACCCACCAACTGATGTTAACACACTGGAATGCAGTCTTACATCGGGTATGGAATGGTAGAAAGGTCCTAGCCTCAAGCTGAACTCAGAAAACAGTACCATCATACCATACCAGCAAGGACAAGGCCCCATTATTTCCCACATCAATGGCAACCACATAAACACACAACCTGCATTGAGAGACCTGATACTCAGGTTGATAACACTGTTGCATTCAGACATCAAGTAGCGGCAGTGATCAGAAAAGCCTTGTACGTGGTTCACCACATAGGCAAAGGGAGTGCATCCAGAAAAAAGGTAGACATTACCTCTGTATAGTCTTCAGCCAGTACAATAATTTAATACCATGGCCCATTTAGTATGCACCTATCCAGACATCTGCAGCAACTGGAAAGGTAGTGGTAATACCCACAAAGGTAATCCATGGCCTCCAGCACCTGTTCCATGCAGACACCCTCAAATCAGTAATGCCCCACTCGGTACTGGACAGGTTGTCCACAGGTGGGCTGTGGCATGCCTAGATGGCAATATTGTGCCCAGGCCTTCAACAGCTGGCCCATATATGTGTGTCTAACTCTTCATGCATTACCAACATGACAAGCCTGAATCTGATATGCGACATCAGTAAAACCTGCTGGAGAGACAGGTTTGTCTCCCAGAGGCTGCCCTGTTTCAGGAATGCACTTCCCAGACATGTCAGAGTACCATGCAGACCCTCATCAAGTGTAGCCATGATGAGTGGATGGGAAACCGCAGATCCATCCCAGGGGTTGCACATGTGTCCCTCAATGGTAGGGGCAACAGGTGCTGATCGATGATACTGTAGGGAATAAAGTAATGGCTAGGCTTGCAAGGGGCCCAGGGTCATTACCCTACTAATCTTCAATGATCATATGACCCTGTGATCCTACAGAACTCCCAGGTGACATGTATCAGGAGTAGCATGATGTGTCAAGGGGTATACATGCAAGATTATGCTGTTTTCCTGCATTGTCCTGCACATACTATTCTACATATATGCACCTAGGCAACCATGTACATATACAGCTGTACCTTGGCAATGTCACATTTTTGTGTTGCCACTATGCCATGCTCAGCTGCTGTATTGGCAGCAGGTCCCCATGGTGTAGACACCAAGACACCTGGAACAGAAACAGAATAAGGTCTAGGAGACAAGAGTCAGTCAGCAATACTAACAGCAATGCAGCATCATGGCACAAAGATACATACATTTTGATGTGTTCGCATGTCAACTGCCAGCAGACAGCACCTTACAGGGCATAACACTACTGCACTACAAACTGCCATTAAGTGCACTATATTCACCCTGTGCATCAGACACATATTAGCATGTCCTGCATTGATGGTATGGATGACAGGGATGTGGCACAGGTATCATAACATACACAGGATGTGGTATGAGGTTTCCAAACACCTAGGTTGTGCCACACAGTTGACATCATGTGTGTGTGTGTGTGTGTGTGTGTGTGTGTGTGTGTCTGCAGAGGTGCTGGTCAGCTGGGCCACGGAGAGGAGCTGTGTGTGTCTGGTGGTGTCCTGCATGTGACAGTGATGAGTGAGTGTGTGCATGTACACAGTCAAGCCATATGCCAGCCCTACATGAGGGTATCTTGGACAGCTGTGGACTGTGCATGGCAGAATGTACAGTTCACCATCTCTGACCATGAATATAGGAACTGGTTCTGCCAGGAGAGGCACTGGCACCACTCTGCCCAAGGCCAGATGAAGTGCTACTTGCTGAATGTGACCTGTGTCTGCTGGGTCTGTGTCCCTCACAAGACCGCCAGGGCCACATGCCCATGGCCTGCCAGATTGTGGTTTGGACAGCACCCTCCCTTTGGTAGTGCTGGTGGTACTGCCAATATGGGAGTGTGACTATGCATGGCCACGTGGGCTCTCAGCTGATGTTGTTGCTTACAGGCGTCCATGTGTATGATGCCCTACTCCAAACACATTTTCAAGCACATACATTGCATGGTTAAGGATTGTCACTGTCTCACCCCACTGTCTATCCACTATATCAGTGAAATGACATAAGGTGTCATCAATGCCATCGATGGAGTCATGCATGCCAGGCAGTGTGGCATCCATGACCCTGAGCATCCATCTGGTGCACTATTCACAACATGCCTATGCCTCCATGATGGACTGAAACATGGGTCGGGTGACACATGCTGTGAAACCCCTGGCAGGTACATGCTGGATGGGCAGCAGTCCTCCTTCGAGCACCCCTGTCAATCTGCCTGTGAGGGACCGTGTCTGGCTATGGCTAATGTCTACAGTCACAGATGCCATAGTCACCACACTCTCGTGTTCGATGCCATCACCCTCTGACTGTCCAATATCGGTAACTGCTGGGGACTAGGTATGTGTGGGCATACTGACTGTGTGCAGGGACATTGGAGGAGGAAGTGGGATGTCAACCAATGGGACAGATTCAGCCTCCAGCAAGCCAACCTGTGCCTCACTATGGCCACCATCATCATCAGAGTCTGATGAGACATTGACATCAGGTTGTGAGGGAGACACACTCCAACCCCCATGGTCACCTGTGAGGGCAAGACTACATGACTACATTAATTCCTACACTATAATGTCTAATGATCCACATACACACACAAACACACACACACACACACACACACACACACACACATACAGGTAAGGTGCCACAAATGCATTAGACAGACCACACCTTCTGACTGATGCCATGCACAGCACACAAGCAGACCACAGCAGACACACACAAGACAGGCCCTTAACAACATGCAGTGCAGCTGCATCCAATTAATGTTGCTAGTACAATACACCTGTGAGATAGGTGACATGTCAGTGTATGTAATGGGCCTTCACCTACAACACAATGCACCTGTTTCCACAATAGTAATGCACTCCTTTATAGCAGACTGTCTAAACCTTCACAAAAATATGTGCTAATATGTTACAGCTCCTGCAGGTATGCTGCTGCGATAACCGATGTAATGCACTACAGTGCACCCCTTTACAAGTGAACATGCATGTATTGCAATAAGGCTAAGCTTCACAGTTGTGTCCATGGAAAAGTGGCAGCCCTTAACATGCCTAGGGTGTAGATGTGCCCTAATAATACAGTTCCACACTCACTGGCAACAGGATGATGGGCCCCGGCCACAGCAGAAGTACCTATGGATTTGTGGGGGAGAGATATTGTCAAAAGATACAAATGTGGCATTGGTCCAGGATAATATGTGCATATATCAACATGTACTTTACAAACTGTGATGCTACCCACATTGCTGACATTCACAGTATGTGTGCACATGTGTGCATTGCAACCCTCCCCACAAATGCAGATTAACCTGACATATGTGTACAGATAGGCAGAGGCTGCCACTGCGAATGCTACAGTATTAACATGATGACAACTGGAGGCTTACCTGGACATTCCTTGGCTGTGGAAGCTGTGCCATCCACCTCCACAACATATGGTGAGATCAATTCTTGTGAGCTGGAGGCTGAGCCAAGGTTTGCCAGGAACTCCTCTGTGGCCGAGAGTGGTTGTTGTGTTGCAGGCCCTCCATTGGTGCCAGCATGTCATTTGACCACAGCTGCGGCCCTTTGCCATACATGATGTATCATATAAGTAGCCCGATGTCAGACCTGTTCATAGCTCCTGTCATGCTGGCCCACATGATTAACCAATGCCACAAAATCTGCTCACAGTGCAGCATGCTCTTTTTGGTTATGGCAACTCCTTGACAACAGGACCTGAAGATGGAGTCTCAGGGCATCAATTATGGCATCAGTCTTTGCTTCTGAGAAACATGGATTCCTATGGCGATACATCCCTCCTGAAAGACATGGATAGGGGAACACATCAGAGGACCACAAACATCGCTCACCATTATGTACACACCCTGCACATCCACATTTGCCAGCACTATTTACCACTAACTCCCACATCATACCCTGCCATTTATCATTACAGTATGTATGCGGCTATCAGCAACATAGTGGCAATACATCATGCATTGCCCTCCTGATCTTGATGTTTCCTGCTACTTGCTGCATGTCCTATGAGGTGTTCAAATGCATTTTCCTGTTGCACCTATTACTGCTTGTTCATAACCCATCACATTATATGCAGTGGTGTCAGCATTCTACAGTTTTAGTAAGCACCTGGGGTATAGACCCACACCTTAGTTCTCCCTGGCCTTTCTCCCTCAGATTGTGGAATATATGGCTGGACAATGTCCTACAGTTTCTGCTGCCAGTCCAGTTGATATGGGCATCTTAGCACAGTGTAGCTCCTACCTCATGTACATGGATGGACAACCATCTACAATCACCACCAAAAAGCAGAATGGGTGAGAGATGTAATGACATTAGGAACCTACAGCCCATGCTGGGTCCCTGTCAAGCCCTCATATCTGTCCCTGAACAGGTAGTCGACACAATCAATAAACTTCACACACCATCCACACCTACACAGCACACAAACACACAGACACATATGCAGAGATCCTCAACATCCACATCCACAAACAAAGGAGACCTCTGAGGCAAAGCCACATGTGAATGCCACAGCCCTAAACAGCACATACCACACATAGACACACACCTCTGTCCCGCAGCCACAAAGGCATCACCACATATCAAACATACTACACATAGGAGACTCTATTTTGAGACAAATTGATGTGCCTCACACCAGGCTGTATATGTGGATGGTCACAGTTAATTGTGTGTCAGGTGACAGAATCCACCATATTGCATATGCACTGCTATCGCTCAACAGCAGGTACTGTCATGAGTCTGTCACAGTCCATGTTGGCGTGCCTTACCTGAGATGTACCTCCCTGGACTATATGCAGTGAGACATGAGAGAGCACGTTCATTATGTGCCCTAGGAAGGTATGTCCCCAGCCTTATGCAGCATTTTGCTATCACCCAGACTGATGCTGCAATACAATCAGGAAATGATTGACCTTAACATGTGGTCTGTTACCTTGTGATATTCCAGAGGATTCCAGTACCCGAGAGGCTGGAATGACATGGTCAACAGACCATGATGCTTTGCCAGAGATGGCCTCCATCTGTCTCAACTGGCTTTCATGCATCTAGCAACACTGTCACCACCCCCATATTGCCTTCATTAGGAAAAGTGGTGAGGTTATCACTACCAACATACAACTGTCAGTGCAGCACACACTGAAGGCCATGCTGCTAAATGCTAGGAGTCTACACATGACTCTGTTCTGAGTGCAAGCATTCTTAACCCTAGGATATGCTGACATCTGTGCAGTCACATACACACGGCTCAAAGCTGCAGAGATCATCCCAGCCTTACCTAGTCAACCATCCTATCATACAGTCAGACCCAAAGTGTGGGCGGTAATGCCATGGGACATGGGGTTTCACTATTTATGAGACACATACACACCTCCATGCTGTACAGGCAGTAGGATGCACAGGAGACTCTGCAGGGGCAGTTCTCCATTGCTGACACACCTGCTGAACTCATATGACCAGGAAGCCCATTCTGCCTATATAGACTTCATTGATGGTGTTAGGATTTGGGTCTGTACTCTGATCCTGGGTTAATTGAATGACTTCAACATACATTGGAAGACATACCCATGCCAGCACGCAAAGGGCCAGAGAGCCATCAACACTGGAATTACAAGCACCTCTGTGCAGCTAGGGGCTACCCCCACATGAGGTGAATGTGTGTTGGAGTTGACATTACGCAAAATAGCTTACCACTGCAGCATCCCTACAGTGTCATCCATCATGCGGTCATGTTTGCAGTCACCATCTCCCACAATACCCATCTAGCTAGGGTCAGACATACATACACCTCCAATGTGGAATACAGCCTCCTGTGGGGTGGCATACACAGCTTCACAACTCCCAATCGCTACATAGGAACTGGAACCAATATCCACACATACACACAAGCACTATATGTGCATTTGTATAGATGCATGGAGTCAGGTATACCTGACAGGAGTACATCATCCTCTGCAAGGATACGTCCACCTGTCTGGTGAACATCTGCAAGAAATAGTGTCTATAACAGGGATAACATACCACCGTCTGAGACAAAGTATGACAGGTGCTCATTTTGGAAGAATATCTCCTAAGCATGAACAAGCAAATGGGATCACTACTGGAAACCTGCACAGCAAATACAGAGCCCACACTGGGCTAACATCTGGGCTAGGTTTATGGGTGTTCATGGTCCATAGCCTAGTAACTTCATATGATCCTAGATATACTAGTTATTGCCTGTGTGCTGTGACAGACTGTGTTGTTATGTGTCCACACCCATCACTGCCATCTACTGTGGTGTGTCCCCTATGGGCAATGTTACACTACTATGTCATGCAGCCAACATCCCACAAATACATGACTGGTACTACAAGTGTATGTGGACCTTCCAGCAACATGTGTGTTACACAATACCTGAGTGTATTGCAAATGTGGTGTAGGGTTTCCTCCTTGTAGGTGCCTGACATCTTCAGTACACATGTTTGTGGAATGTGTACATGTGCCTGATATCTGTGGATCCCCTGCCAGACAAATGTGGATATCTGGAAACCAGTTGCACAATATGTAATGGTTGTACCCAGACTGTGAGGAATGTGTCTGTGACATGGCAGACCCCTCAGAACACAGTAATGGTACATTAATGCCTGGTACTGTATTCCTTTCCTTACATTGTATGCTCAATATGTCCACACTGTTACTGAGGTGGAGCCTGTGTCCCCCACTACTGCTGCCTATAACCTGCTGTCCTGCTGCAGGGGATCACTGGCTATGTTAGCCATAGTTGTCAGGAAATGAGATACAAGTGTGTAGTACACAGTGACCTAGCCAAAGTACATCAAGAACAGTCAGGGACACCTGGACCATGGTTGAACTATGCCTGCATGACATTCACAGACTGAGAGGGGCACACTAACAGTGTATGATGCGATATGCCAGCTGCATCCACCAGTAGTTACTGTTGTACAACAAACAATCCAATAGCATTCATACATGAGCTGACCATTACTGGAGGGACCCAAGGGCCAGAGCTGTGATCAATGTCACTGCAGACAAAGCCCAAAAGAGAAGACTGTAGGTGCTTGACAGCTGACTATCAGCAACATGTCATTCAAGATATCTTGTTGAGGCCTACTGTTGGAATTCCTATTTCCCATGATTGCATCCCCCAATCTGCATCTCATTACATGGGGAATACTATGACATACCTGGTATTGTGCTGTACTCCTTTGTGAGCAGAAATCCAGTGGTAGTTTTCCTAGGAAAATGTGGCCTGTCTTCATGAAGAAAGTTACAGACCTGTTTACCATAGGCAGCAGCTTGCCTTTTGTAGGTAATGCTCATGAACAGATGATTGCCTGTGCACCAATCTGTGGTTCACACTTGCTAATAACATCCAGAACAGCTAGGTTGCATTTTCATTAGCCAATGGCATGGCAACACAGTGCTATAGTTAAGGCCTTCATGTAGGCCTTGGCCCTTTTCTTGGCCTGTGAGGAGGACATTATTGAAGTGAGGGAGCTACAGCATCACAGAGGGTAGGTAGAAATACTGTTCACTGTTTGGATTTATGTGGTATGTCCACAGTTCTGCATGCTAAGTTTGACCATTGTTAACAGACTTTCTGATTCTGTGGCAGTTTACTGTTTAACAATGTGTGTTGGGGTCAGTAACGAGACAGGCAGATGTGAGTGTCATGCATTATTTTTAACTGAATGTGCATGCTGCTGTAGTTGACAGTGGTCTATCAGCTGTATATGTTTTAGGGGGAGACTGACACATGTACATGTCACCTGACCATTCCCCGGCAACCCTTTATGTACGGGTGTTGGTGGATGGCCTGTTCTAGGTGTTTGGGAGGTATGTGAGGTCTGTAGCAGGTAGCTGAACACACTGCTGCATGTGTAGCAGGTTGCAGCTGCTGCATTCTGGCCAGAAGTCATACTGGGGATTGAGAATACATTGGAGGACAGCAAGCTGTATATGTGAGTGAAGGAGCCGTGTCAGCTCTGTTGTCACAGCATAGCCAGGGTGATGGTATCCATAACAGTTCAGGTGATGCATGTGCCTCTGGTACACATGTTAAGTAAGAGTGCCAATTAAAGAGTGGTAGGTAGTATTTTGGATACGTATTCATAGTTGTGACATGTGTCGCTCTCCACAGGCCTTTGACCTGCTACTATGGATAGCAACGACTGTGGTAGCAACAACCAGTTCTGCTGGACATTGTCAGGCTCAGTTATTTCTACGTTGTATTGACAAGCATGTAGTTGTCATGCAACAGACTGGACTGTGGGCCAGGAATATGGGTGTCCAGATGTCACACATGCTAGGAATGTCACAGATAGAGTTACTGAGTCATTATTTTGGCAGGTGTAGTTGCAAGACATACGTGCATGCATACAGTGTGTTACACAGGATTGGAATGAACATGTGAGTTTGGATGGGTAGGACATGTGACACTAACTTGTCTGTTGATTTTGTAACCTCAATCTGCACTGACTTGCCACTACTTCACACTGAATAGGTTTTATGGCAACCATGACATAAGTAGGTGGCACAACTGTGGACATTCTGCAACAGTCTGTGCAGTCGCCAACTCTACCTGATATCGTAGGCCTCATGTGCATCCATCAACATGTATTTGGCTGTGTACTGGTTTTGTGTCTGCATCACAGGCCCAAATATTCTGTCATTTATCCCATTATATGTAGAAGTAGTTTGTCACTAGCAATCAGGATATCTAGGTTGGGTCCCAGACGTGCTGGAACTTGGTGCCATGGCCAGATGAGGTGGGATAGGTGGATCTGCTAGAAACGGCCTACCCAATCATGCTATGGTGTTGAGGTTTATCAAAGTGTATTGGTTAGTCACGAACAGAATATTTCAACGTTAGTTATAACAGCATGCATGGGTGCTCCAATTAACCTAGAACAATAGAAATGCATAGCATACAGAATCCAGGCATAAATGGAATAACAGTCTTTATTGTAACAGCATGCCAGTAACAATTCCGGCAAAAGGCCAACAATATTGATATTTCAACAATGTATGTTAGTATGCAACCATTGTAATATATAACCAATAATACAACACAAGGCCCAACATTAGGTTTTGAGAACAACATATGTGTAAATGGAACAATACATGTAGTATAAGAATAATAAGTTGTGATGCAGATAATAGGTGGGGGGGGGGGAGAAAGACTTTCCATTACCAACTGCATAGGCTATATTTTTCACAACAGTACTGCTCAACACTCTACAAGTCTGCCCTTACTTCATCTGTACAAGTGCTCTATAGCCTCTGTAGCACGTACATACCTCTCAAACTATCCACATGGGATGGTATGGGCCAAGCTGTAATACCTAACTACAGGGGACTATTACATATCAGGGAAACATATATGACTACCAAGGTGTACTTTGCACTGATGTTGTGTAAGTGTGCTGCTGGCATACTTCAACTGGGTTTATATCTGCGTCCAAGGTTTTTGGCAGAAGTGATCACTATCTGTGGCAGCGTGACACTTGAGAGACATGTATCATGCACAGTAGAAAGAGTTTACACTTATCCTGCCATCATTGGCAAGCATGGGGTTAGACTATCAGCAGACATTCACAGACGCACCAGGCATACAGCTGTACCAACAATACACCATTTAATTTGTCTTATTAACTTGGAATAGTAGTGTACTTCATGTTGTTTTATTTAATGGAGTCTTATCACCTAGCTGAGCAATGCTGTTTACATACTAGTACATCTGGATACAGACAGTACACTTAGTACACCATACAGCTACTACAGACATTTATTTACCTGTAAGTCCTGTGGTGAGAATATCTGTTAACAATACATGACTGTTTCTATAAATATTCAGTACTACTTGTCTGTTACTATAAATATGTCTTAGTACCTGTCCCTGGATTCAAACCCCGGTCTGTGTGTGGCAAAATTAACAATGTATATATTGCTTATTACACTGACCTACTGGGCCACTGCTGTGTGTTGATTGAGTGATATGTGCCTAAAGCTCACCTGATGGCAAAGTTTGACCTGGTGATACAGGTAGAGTGTCACAATACACAACATTGACAGTTGAATACACATGCATGATATTCATCCATGACAGAGATAGTAGGTGAACTGTGTATTATTACATGGAATGCAGGTGTACACAATTAACCCCTAGTGAATGGGAATATGTGTGATCTGTACAGACCATATCAGGGTGCTGGGTTGCCTACCTGACCCATATACATTTCCAGATGGTATATTTGCAGCCTACAGCTATTACAGTTGCATACTTGCCTGCATCAGCATACCTACATTCAGGGATGCATATAGGTGAAATGGAAAGGATAACACAACAATCCTGGGAGAAACACACTATAATACCTTAGACAGTACTATTCTAGGTTCAGATCTTAGTACAAAATAAATATCATATCGCATTATATCTTGTAGTACAGCTCCACATCTATACTTTAGCATAACAGTTCTTTTTTGGCTAACCTTCACTGACTTCATGGTGTTATACCCGTGTTTACTTCACAGCACCTGTAATATTCGCTTTCTTGAACAACAGCCCAGAATACACACAACAATTGGCAGAACACACATTTATTGAGGATGACATGACACAGTGATTGGTATACAGCTGAGAATCTTTATTGTTTTACACTTTAAATAATGCAGGCATTGGAAGACATCTGTTATTACAAAATCTATGCAGTAGATTCTGCAGTTGTACTGTCTTTCTTGTAGATTAGGAATGCAGTTAATTTATTCCCTTCACATTTTTAATGCCGTTGTACTTTATTACCACATGTATTATTAATACAGTACACACATGTTATTCTCAAACATTATTAATGCAGTATTAACTTTCTTTCCATATCAGTAGTGTGTTTCATGCTTTCATCTATTTTGAACTGTACCTGGCAATACTGACTTATATCAGTATAGGTCTATGAACACATTAATTGCAGTACACTCACAACAGACTATACCTATTGACAGTTACTGCTGTACTCTTTCTTAATTAGATTACTATATATTGCAAGATATATCTGTACTCACTACAATCTCTGCACATCCTGGTCAGGTGCCCTGCATAAGCCTCCAGACTGTGACCCCTCTCCTCTGTAGCTGTGGGGGGAAAACACGCCATTATGCATACCTATCAGATATTCATACTAGAATTTGGTAAATTAATGGTTCCTATACTTATAAACCTCTGGAGCATTGTGGTCCTGAGTGTCTTGGATCCATTGATCCAACAGCCCCCCCCTTCCTACACTTCAGATCATCATAATGATGGTGCACCAGCTCACCAGTGTGGTGGATGCCAGTTGCAGTGGTGACATTACGTGCCAGCAGGTCCCAGGCCTCTAACTTGTATTCAGAGCACTAGTACTGGCCCTGTAGCAACTGGTCACCATGGTCTTTCACAAGGAGCTCAATCATGACCCTGGCCTCCAATATGCCTCAGCACTGCACCTGAAACCATGCACCCTCTCCCACTTCAGCCATAGCTTCTGCAGTGATCAAACTCCAAAGGCTTTGGCTGCATTCCCACCTGTTTAGCTTAAATAAGGTTGTTTTTTCACCCTTTGCCACCACTGGGTCATTTTAAATCCACTAAGCTTAGCTGAACAGTGCTTAAACTGACAATGCTTAGCAATGCTTAGCAGTGCGTAAACCCACTTAGCTGAGCTGAGGACTGCTTAAACTGGAATTTCTTAGCAGTGCCCAAAACAGCTAAGCAGATCTACAGATTGCTAAGTACTGCTAAAACAGGTTCTGTTTAAGCATTGCTTGGCTTGACTTAGCAATGCTTTTCAGAGCTTAGCTATTCTGTACCATGTTACATAACTCTCTCTCAGTAGCGTGCTTTCATTAATATGCAAGAAGCTCTGCCGAGGGGGAGCTGCAGACACGGCCACAGTACACTCCGTGAAGGACTTACACTATTCCCACACAGAGTTTATTAAATCTGGGGGCATGTTTTATGGCTGCTTTTATCACTGTGTACTAATGTAAAGTGAAGAAATTTAATGAAGCGCAGGTAAACAGCAGGAGTAACTATGATTCCCTTAAGGTAGCCAAATGCCTCTGTCATCTAATTAATGACGCACATGAATGGATGAATGAGATTGCCACTATCCGTACCAACTATCAAGCAAAACCACAGCCAAGGGAAGGGCTTGGCAGAATGTGTGTGGAAAGAAGACCATGTTGAGCTTGACTCTAGTCTGGCACTATGTCTGTAGTTTTGTATATTCATGAACTCATTGTGATTTTATACTGGACACTTCATCCTGAGTGGAAGATTTTTCGTTTTTTGTATTTTTACTTATTTTTATTTTTGCCTGGTGTGCCGATGATGCAATATAATGAATTGCTTAGTTTTATTAATAAGTTAATCTGTGTACTGACATCAAATTCTGCCATATTCTTTGAGTGAAAGTGTATCATATGACAGTGATGGATGCTCAATGTCACACCTGTCTGTGTATGCCTCAGATCCACTTCTCTGTCATAAGCCATGGTGTCACTATGACATTTGCATATCGGAAAAAATGGGATATTGGGCTAGACAGTGTTTGTTCAACAGAGCATGTTGAGTCAGAATTGTCATTATGCCACATACTATGTATAAAATTCATATGAAAAGATTCATTTATCTGTCTATAGGACTACTGCATCAGATCATTTGGTTCAGCCTTGAATGATGAACAGGCTGTTTTACATTTCAGAAAGTTTTTCTTCCTGTCAGTTAGAATAATTTAGGGTCCCAGTATTAGCCAATCCTTTTCATCTGATCCAGCCAAGGTGCCTATGGAATGCCTGCTAAAAATGCTCTGGTCTTTTGCTAATGCATTTCTCTCCAGCTATCACAGGTCAGAATGAAGTTGAAAGAGACTGGTAAAAGGCTGAGCTTGAGTCACTGGAGATAAGTGTTTCTAAAATTGTTCTTTCCTTATTAAGAACATTTTTTTTGCAATTTTCATTAAAAGCGACATTGATAACATTCATTCAGAACAAATTACCTTCATGGCATGAGAAGTAATACTTCAGCCATCTCAGTCATCTTTGATTTCTCTGAAGCCTTTGATCCTATGATTGAGATCCCATGGTGGAATTTCTGCCAATGTATTCATTACTCAAATGATTTGCCTCTTACCTAATGAGCCATTTACAGTGGGTGGTCTCACAAGTAAATTACATGAGTAGTGGTCAGTTGGAATATGAAGGCCCTCAAGCCAGGTTCCTGGCACCTTTGTTTTTTGCAATGCACATGTTGCCATTTAGGAAGTCACTCAAGGTAGAGATATTTATTTCTAGTTAAATGATAATTATATTTATCTCTTCTTCTTCTTTACTCAGGTCTGCCCTCAGCTTTATCACTCTTGATATATGATTGGCGTCTATCTTTCAACAGATGTCAGAAAACTTGTTGAAGCTCAGCCCTACTAAGGCTATGGGAATGGTAAGTCATTTTTCTGTCCATCTATTGCATCACTTTGTTGTTTTATACACACACACCCACACACACATACATACACACATATATATGTGTGTGTGTGTGTGTGTGTGTGTGTGTATGTATAGTTTGCTAGCACAATTATGAAACCTATGATCTTGAAATCCATAATCCTAAAACTGTAATAATGAAAGACCAAAATGCAGAATATCACAATGTCGAAAACATTGAATACTGCATCCCTCTTCCAGTTTGAATGTACAGGTAAGTGCTAACATGGGGTCCTGCAGGTGTGTGGACACAGGAACAAATGCTAACATAGGTCCTTGGGGGGGAGGTCAAATCCAGACATTTGATATTGTGGACTTCAGTTCAAGTGCTAGATCCCAGTATCCCTTTTACAGGTCAAGTTCACTTATTATGTGAGTGAACCATTTTAGTGATCAATGTTTTTGAATACTTTTGGTTCATCTTTCCTCTTAGGCTAATTTGCTAAGAATAACCCTGCCAGGGGCATTACATAGCTCTAGTGTTCACATAGCTATACAAACCTCTATGTGAGGTGGAAAAAAGCACTTCTCCAGAGTTCCTGAATCTGGTAGTTGTAATCTCCTTTGAAGAAGAAGAACTCAAATTAACTGGTCAGATTAGGTCTATTTCCATAGCTGAGGTCACTGCAACAACTGTGCAGTTTAATAGAAACAAAGTTTCAGGAGTACACAAGATCATGCCAGAAATGTTGGAGGTCTTGGATATTGGTGGGGTGTTATCGTTATTAGACCTTTTCAATGTTCCTTTGAAGGGTGGATACATTACTTCTTGACCAGTAGACTAGGATGATAGCTACCATTATCAAAAAAGGTGTCAGGAGGATGCCTTCTAGTTATGGAAATATAATGCTTCTCAGGTGTCTTGGGAAACCCTATGTTAGGATGATGGAAAGGATACTTCATCAGAAGGCTGAGCCTTTCAGATTCAGAAAAAGTAATGCTGATACTGTTTTGACAATAGAAGAGTGGATTAGTGTTTTGTCCTCAGCCATATGTTGGAGGGAGTTATGAGAGCCTTTATTTTTTTTTCACTGAATATTAATTGAATTGAATATTGTGGTCTCTACATTTGGTTTCCCACCCCCTCCATATTCTTGTTGTGATGTTAATCTTGATGGCTTTGAAATTGCATGTCCCTCTTGTAAATTTGTGTTTGGGCACTCCTTCTGGGCCCATCTCATTTGCTCACTCAACTAAGTACAGTGAGATCATATTTTGATTTCAGACACTCCTACTAGTCCCATCTCTTCAGCTTTATCTACTGTGTACAGAGAGAGCATTTGGGAAGGACAACCCCTGTGGCCTCTTAATCCTGCTCTGTTCCCTCACTCAGGAAAAAAGATGTACTTTATTCAGCTGTTCTTACTGTAACTGTCTTAGTTTGCTGTTCTGTGTACTCTTATCTGTTCAGTTGCTCTTACTCTGCACTTATTACTGCTTGTTAGTAGCCTCCTAATTTACTGCCTTCTGTGCTTTTTAGTCATCTGTTAATTTAATTGCAAAAAAAATTCTAAGCTTGTTTCTTGCCTTTCCTGTAACTAGTCTAGTCCAGATACAGATTCTGAGACCCCCAAGCCTTTCTGTGTTGGAGGGAAGCCTTCTAGCTTAAAAGTGAGAGTGGTAAGCACTAGGTAGCCTATCTAGCACAAGACGATTGGATTCTGGCCCAGAAATTGTAGTTAATTGGCCATTTGGGCATTTTTTTCCATCTCTTTCAACTTTCTGATTTAAAAGCCCACATTTGCATTTGTTTCCCAACTTTCCTATAACTAGTCTAGTCCAGATACAGATTTGCTGTATCCAGGACTGTTTGTAAGCTTCTGAGTCCCTCAAGCCTTTCTGTGTTGGAGGGAAGCCTTCTAGCTTGTCAGTGGGAGTGGTAAGCACTAGGTAGACATCTACTATAAGAAAAGTGGTCTGTCACCCAGAAATTGTAGTTTATTGGCCATTTGTGCAGTTTTCCATCTCTTTCAACTTTCTGGTCTAAAAGCCCGTGTTTGCGCTTTTCTCACTTTTATTGTAACTAGTCTAGTCCAGATACAGATTTGCTGTATCCAGGACTGTATGTAAGCTTCCAAGCCCCCAAGCCTTTCTGTGTTGGAGGGAAGCCTTCAAGCTTATCAATGGGAGTGGTAAGCATTAGGTAGCCTATCTACCACAAGAGGGGTGGATTCTGGCCCAGAAATTGTAGTTTATTGGCTGTTTGGGCAGTCTTTCCACCTCTTTCAACTTTCTGGTTTAAACGCCTGCATTTGCATTTGTTTCCCACCTTTCCTGTAACTAGTCTAGTCCATATACAGATTTTCTGTATCCAGGACTGTTTATAAGCTTCTGAGCGATGCCAAAGTCTGCTCTTCAATTTTTCCCTTAGATCTGCTAGTTCTCTCCTCTCTTGCACTTTTACTAGCTTATTAGTCTAGCACTTTACCAGACATCTTGTAGCAAATATTGTAGTGCACAAAAGTGCTATCAGCTCTAAATGTTCTACAAGGAAACAGCTCCAGTACTTATTATTAATGCCCACCCCTCCAGACATGTCTAATTGTCAGTTCCCTGTGCTTTCTCCTATATGGTGAACTTGGACATCCTGAGGCAATGTAGCAATTGCCTCATGTACACCAACAACCCTCTCCTCTTACCTCCCAACACTCAGACTTGTGAGAGATGCACTTATATATCCAAATTAGCAGCCATGCACTCTCCAGTCAAGACTGGAATAGCTGGTCAAGAGGAGCAGATCAATACTTGCACCACACCATATGGAACACATCGCCTTCCAGAACACACACCTGCATTGCCTTCAAATAAAAACACAAACCACACATCCACTTTCACGGAGACTCTCAATAAAATCTACCCAAACAGCAGACACCTCCCAGGTAGAAATGCACTCGACCACCACAACACAACATTAATCACGAGACACATAACTCTCCTAAACAGTATGCCACTCAACCAAAGCCCCTAAGGTAAAACTGCATGCCCAACACACTAGTCATAGGTGACTCAATAGTGAGGCAAACTGATGTCCCATTCACTAGGTTGAATAAGGAGAAAGTAACAGTCAGCTGCCTGTCAGGTGACAGGATCCACCACATGATGCACACACTCAGGTCCCTCAGCAACAGGTACAAATATGACTCAGTCATTGTACATGTGAGTGTGAATGACCTGAGACATACCTCCCTGGACTACTTGAAAAGAGACATAGAGGAGTTCTCGGATTATGTACCCCAGGTGGGTGTGACCCTAGCCATGAGCAGCATCCTACCATCACCCAGAATGATACCACAGTACAAACAGAAAATGATTGATTTCAACAATCGGCTAAGTTTCTGGTGTCATTCTAAGGGGATCCAGTATCTGTCTGCCTGGGATGACATGATTGACAGACCTCAATGCTTTGCCAGAGATGGCCTGTATCTGTCACCCCTGGGGTCTCCAGATACTGGCCAAGGCTCTTGCCACCCCTATAGTGCCTTTTTAGATGGTGTTCTAAAGACCAAATTATCAACATAACAGCTACATACAAATGCAATCTGAGGGTCATGCTGCTCAATGCTAAAAGTCTAAATCTCAATAAGCACTCGCTCATAGCACTCCTTAAAATGGAGAACATTGAAATTTGTGCTGTAACAGAGACCTGGTTCAAGGCAGCAGAAAATCACCCCTGCACTACCAGGCTATAACTCTTTCCACATCTTTCGTTCCAGAACTTGGATCGAAGCGCCAAAGGTAGTGGTGTTTCCATATTCATAAAGGATGCACACACCGCCAGACTGGTAGCCCAACATAACACATCAGAGATATTTCAGGTGCAGCTGACACTGGGTAAGACAGCGATTCAGGTCTTAGCCTGCTATTGGTCCCCAGCCATGTCCCAAGACTCACACTCTACATTCCTAAACACCCTGGAGAATATTAGGGTCCAACCTAAAACACTCATACTAGGTGACTTCAACTACCCCTCCATTTACTGGGAAAACTACTCATGTACCAATACACTTGCCCAACGTTTCCTGGTGTTCATTAATTCCAATGCCCTGGACCAGCTCATTCTTACCCCCACTAGAGGTAGCAACATCATTGACCTGGTGATTACTAACATGGGCGACTGTTGCTCTACACCAATAGTCAATGGTTAGATCTGACTACAAACTAATCACCTTGGAAATCTACATCGCCCCCCCCCCCCACAAAGGTAACCACCATGAAAAACTTCTCCAAAACTAACTTTGGGCTCCTAAAAACAGAGGTGGCTAACTTCCCAGCATCCATGCAAATGGAGAATAGTTACATGACTGCTGAATCATACACCAATGTACTGTACGAACACGTACACAAATGCATGGATCTCGCCATACCCAATAGAACCAAGAAACTCTCCTCCAAAAAAAAGGAAGCCAATCTGGTGGTCCTCTGCCATAAACAAACTCTACAACAGAAGGAGAAAGCTGATGCAGAATAAGGTGAAGTCCCAAGACTGGAAAAACTCCCTTATCAGCTTCAACAAAAAGTTGAGATCCCTCATCAAATCCTCTAATGCTAGCTATGAAAACAGAATTGCAGCAGACAGTAAATACAACAACAATGCCTTCTATACTTATGTAAAGAATCTCCATGGCAATTCCCAGATTTGCTCTGAACTACTGCAAAATGGTACCTCCTATATGGAGCCAACAGATATTCCCAATATACTGGCCGACAGACTCAGTGCCAATTTTACCCCTCTCAACCCCCCCAAAGGACCAATCACAATACCAGTAGATTGCCAGGCACTCAGTATTACTGCTGCACAGTTTAAAACAGCACTGTCCAATGGCAAGAATACAGCTTCTATGGGACCTGACAATATCCCTGGCAGTTGTTCTACATGAACTACAGAGTGAACTGGCACCTCACCTGTGTGCCCTGTTCAATCACAGCCTCACCTCAGGCTTTGTCCCTACTGAATGGCACTCTGCTACAGTCATCCCTCTTCACAAAGGAGGAGTGACTACAGACACTAGGAACTATCACCCCATTAGCCTGATGAGTCTAATATGCAAAGCTATGGAACGCATCATCATTGACCTAATAAACAAGGATATAGGGTATCTCCAAACTCTGGATCTCACACAGTTTGGTTTTGTGAAGGGTAGATCATGCCTGCTCAACTTGTTTGACTTCTTTGAGTCAGTCACCAGAGCTGTGGATGAAGGCAAGGTGGGTCATACAACCTATCTTGATCTGGCCAAGGCATTTGATACCATTCCCCACTCAAAAATCATAGAAAAACTCACTATGCTAAGCATTAACCCCTGTATCACTAGGTGGGTTGCAAACTGGCTCACAGATAGAACCCGCAGTGTGAAAGTAGCTGACTCCAAGTCAACTAGTTATGAGTGGAGTCCCACAGGGTTCAGTCCTGGGTCATCTCCTGTTTGACATCTACTTCTCTGAAGTCCAGGCCAACGCAAAGGTACTCTGGCTGACAAAGTTCACAGATGATTGCAAGTTGTGAGCTATTATTAACTCCTCAAGTGATATTGACATCCTACAGAATGGCCTCACTGAGACAAACGACTGGTGTCTGAACCATGGCCTTAAACTCAACGCCAAAAAATGTGTCATTTTCCCCTGTGGGAAAAACACGGTTCCCATGAATTACCACATTGATGGTAGTCCACTGAACGCAGAAAGCATTATAAGAGATCTGAGAACACAGGCTGACAGCAACCTCTCTTTTGATTGCCACATTGCCACTGTGGTCAGAATGTCCTTCTATGTGACACATCTCATTACTAAGGGTTTTGCATCCAGGAAGAAAGAGGTCATTGTCTTCCTCTACTCTTCCCTCGTTAGGCCAGTCATCGAGTACAATGCCCCATTTGGCGTGTACCTCACTAGACACCTGCAACAACTGGAGAGGCCACAAAAGTGCCTCACAAAGAGGATCCTAGGCCTTAAACAGTTGTCCTATATGGGCAGACTCAAAAAACTCAAACTATTCTCTGTCTCATATCGCCTACTTAGAGGCAATCTTTGATTGACTTACAAAGCCATGTCTGACCCAGCTCTGGTAGAAATGCTACATCTAAAGAAATCCCACTCCCTCCACACCATATGCTCCAGAGACCTCAACCTCATTACCACAATCAGCAGAATGTACTGGAGGGATAAGTTCATAACCCAGAGACTGCCAATCCTATGGAATAGACTTCCCATACATGCCAATCAGAACACCTTGTTGACCCTCTTCAAGAGAAATCTTGATGAGTGGAGGGGAAATAGAAAATTCACTCTGGGCATAACTCCAGTGGCTCTACTCGACAGAGGCACTTGGAACTAAGGTCAGGTGGCACACTGCCAGGGTAATCCTATGGCTAGGCTTCTAAAGGCTCCATGGCCATTAGCCTAGTACACACCTATGAACCTATGAACATGCATGATCTGTGTTTTGGTTGTGCATTTGGAGAAGGCAAGTAATCATGCAGCAGGAATGTCTAATGGGAGATGGTACACTTCTACATGCTTTCTGGAACAGTACTGTGTGCCATTTGATCTATGCATTTGCAGAATAGGAGCTGTGCCCATATTTTTAGTATTAAATTAAAGACATTCAATATAATCTTAGGATTTGATCAAGGATGTGCCCTGTCTCCTATTCTGTTTGTGATTTTTGTGGGCAGAATATCAAAGCAGAGCTAATGTTTGGAGAGAACAGGTTTGAAAGCATTTGGGCTACAGTTTTGTTGTTTGCAGACAATGTTACCCTTTTGGCTTTAAGTGGCTCTGATCCCTGGTGTGCCAGTGAAATGTTTCACTGCTGAGTTTGATGAAAATTAACAGTTGTTGCTGTCTGCACATCCCTGCAGGACCCATGTTAGCATTTGTTTCTATTTTCAAACTGGTAGGGGAATTCAGTATTTAATGTCCAAAACCGACACCATGGTTCTTTCAAGAAATGAGTGAATTGCTTCCAGAAGGTGATAGGGCATAGCTACCATAAGAAAAAGCAACTTTATCCTGGAGTCTTGTTTATGAGTGAGGATAAGTCATAGGACAATGTTTTCATATTAAATGTCATTTAGTGCCTCCATTCTTAACACTAATCAAAATATTTGGGTAGTGACCAAAAGGATGAGATCAAAATACCTGTGTCAAGCATGAGTTACCTTCACAGGATAACTGGGCTCACTTTCTATGATATGTAAGGATCTCAGACCAAGTAGTTCTGCTGCATCTCTGAACTGAGAAATGTCATTAATGGGATTTGGGCACCTAGTGAAGATACCCCTGTGTGCCTTCTGAGAAAGATAATGCAGACATTACTCACGTGAAGAATGTCCAGGGCCAGATTCAAGACTTGCTGGAGAGATTATACTGTTCAGATTGCCTGGGAATGCCGGGAGAGTCTACACTATTATTACTGGAGTGCTGCTTGAGGTATAGAAGTCTGATCTGTCTTGCTTAGCTTGCTACTACCATGACCCCATCAGAACAAGAGGTTGAGAAAAGGAATGGATGGATGGATGGGCTACATTTCAATGTGTGGGTATTAAGCAGTTTTCATTATGAGACATATTGCTACCTTTATAACTTAGTAGGCTGTCTTTCAGTGAACTGATTGCAATTTATATAACCATTTGGACCTAAACATGTATTATTTACCTGTCACATTGGTTTGCATTGATACATGAGTAAGTGTGTCAAGTGTTCAGTCTTTTAGAATGTACTGCTTCCAACTTCATTCTGCAGTCGTATATGCATTCAAAACATGTAATGATGAATTTTGCAAACATAAATAGAGCAATGAGAACTGAATATTATTTTTTTTACACTAAGCCTAGTGAACCAAAAACAGTCTGAAGTTAAATAGAAAAAAGTACATCATGGCAGCATTCAGCAAAAAGCTGCTGCCACTTCATATGCTACAAATGGAACTCCTCTTCAATCAGGTTCAGTAATAAGAGACCTAGATACTTATGTAGACAGCTCTCACTCATTTAATAATCATGATTCCACCAAACACAGGAAATCTTCCTTTCTTTCTGACTCTGTTAAACAATTTCCAAAGGAATATCTTCTAAATTCATATAAGTTATCCAATCACTTGTACTTTTCCCTTATCACACCAATCATCAAATTTAGTGCCCCCTTTTGTGCATATAAATTCAAGGATATCACTCAAGTGGAAAGGCCTCGAAAATTTCAGACTAAGTAAAGTAAAAGCCTTAAATCCTTCAATTATTCTGATAGATTAGCATGATTCTCCTTGTACGCCTTATGCTCTGGGGCCCTGTGTCTTACTTTTTGAGCCATGAAAGACCATATCCTATTTGACCTCCTATTTTTTTGTAATATATATGTGTGTGTGTGTGTGTGTGTGTGTGTGTGTGTGTGTGTGTGTGTGTGTGTGTGAGAGAGAGAGAGAGAGAGAGAGAGAGAGAGAGAAACACCAACACTAGGGTCCCAAATCTACATCAAAGAATAAACAAGACTTAATGAACAGCTAAGTTCCTAGCTCAACATATTCGCAGCCAATTGAAGGCCAAACAAAGTCCTAGTTTGACTGTTTGACTACCATTAAGACTAGTCTTAATAATTGGATGGGTAGACATAAATTTACACCAAAGTTATTGTGTGCAAACCTGCTCAGTTTGTGAGTGGAGTGCTATTTATTAAGTGCTTGAAAAGAGAGGCAAGAACTTTTAAGTATGTCTCCTTAAAGGTATATATAGCTAGGCATCTATGCTTCCCCTGTGACTGATTGCCTTGTATTGCCCCAAAGTTCATATGTTCCTATGGTCTTCATTAGCAATGCATAATAAATGTTTGTTTTTCAGCATTTATATTGTAGTCATGTCATTTTGTATTTACTGTATGGCTATATGTAAATGTGACTTGCTTTGTTTAATATATCATTTTACTGTTCTTTTCAACAACAAACAAATAAATATTCTTGATTTGTGACATATGAATAATAACATAAAAACATTATTTATCAATGAAACACCTATAGCAATCAGATTTTGTCCATCTCTTATATACCTATTATAATGATATCCAGGTTTCATAAAACTATACAAAAACATATTATATATTTGTATATAACCAAGACTTTCAGTTCTATTTCACATTTCCCATTCCCCATCTGATGTTCAAATTACATTATAATCTTTGATTTTATTTTAATTCCAATAAAATTGTATCACTAAGCTCCAACTTTTTGGCTTTGTCTCATTCACATTCATTTAGTAATAGTGTTTGACTCATCTTATTAGTTTTAGATATTCTATATGTAGGTTCCCCATTTTTGGTTGTGTGTTATCTGTATTCCCTTATTGTTACTATTTTTATGACAAATGCTAACATTACTCTTGCACTCATCCGCTCTTCTTCATATCCTAATACTTCTCTTTCTATTCCCAGCCCTAATGCTTCACATTTGAGAAAATGTATGCTAACACAAATCTTAATAATCAAATAAAATATGTTCCTGTTATGAACCTATGTCCCCTGTTTATTTTAGCTTTATCCTGATATTTTGAGTTAAGACCTTTCAAGTGTCTAGATTTTTGCAGAATGTCCAGAATTATGGCTAGTATGTTTGGTCCCATCCTCATAAAATTTGTAGTTTTCTGACAAATCACTGGAGATTTAAGTCATTTAATGACAGACATTTGAGTTTCAGACTTCATATCCTTCAGATAGTACATGTTAATGAAAACCCTGTTGTTCTAGCAACTTTCTAAGTTTATAAGAGCAATATTTAATATTTGTCCTTATTTTTTGTCATTTGTCTCTCACTATTTGTGGCTGCGTCCAGATTTCTTATGCTGAGAGGTTGAGAGATATGGTCAAGAGGTACACAATCCTCTTAACTGATGCTGTTGCTGCCAGGGATTCCTCTCACTCTTCACTATCTTTCACACACGCACACACACACACACACACACACACACACACACACACACACACACACACACACACACACACACACACACATGGTCTGTTGTGCTTTCATGCACAAATTCACTCACAGATGCAGACAGAAACATAAACACGCATACACACACAACCACACATCTTTTGGTTTCATTTATTTTACACTCGCTAAACACAAAAGCGCTGCATAAAATAACAGCTCGATCAATCTCTCACTCTCATTCGCACATACACATTCACACACAGACAAACTCACACTCATTGTTTTATTTATAATTTTAATTTTTTTCTTTATTATTTTACACTCACTAAACAGCAAAAGCACTGCTTAGCGAGTTAGGTTATTTTCAGTCCAAGCTCCACAGCAGCTTGATATGCTGCTGTGAAGCAGCGGACTTGTTTTTCAGTGAGCATTAATTGTAGATTAATACCCTGTTGGAGAACACTCATTCTCCAATCAGGGTGCTGATGTACAATTAGCCCATTCTTGAAATTTCATTGGTGAATGCCTTATAACATGTATTATGTGGGGAAGAATCATAACTCTTCAGAGCATTTATTGCACCCACCTTCATGTAGAGTCCGTTGCTATTCTTCTTTAATAGTATGTTTATCTTTCTGTATACGTTCTCTGGGTTTCTTATAACTGTTCCTTCAAACCTGTTCCCTACTTTCAGTCCAAGATATGTGGGGAATTCTGTTTCCTCTAAGTCTTTCATTGCGCTTCCCTCTTGCCTTCTCATACTGTGATCAAAACTGTTTTATTACAATTTAGTTCTAATCTTGATACTTCATGGAATCTTTCAAAAATGTTCAACACCCAAGGTAGTATCTGGTCTATATTTTCTGCCATCAGGGTACAGTCAGCAGCATATAAGTGCTATTTAGCTTTAATCCTGCTCTTCTATCATTATTAGAAAGAGTCTAGGGGACACTGGGCATCCTTCCCTAGTGCCTCTAAATATTCTCCCCTGTTTAGATAGGTTTTCGTTTAGTGCTATGTCAAAGGAGGGAAAATCAGAGCATCATTATCCTTTTGGTGACATCATCTCCTCGCCCTCTTTTTTGCAGTGCTTCAAATAAAAACTAGCAGTTCACTGTATCAAAAGCTGTTTTAATGTCAAACAAGACTATCCCTGCTTTTTTATATCTTGCATGATGGCTTTCTGAGAAGCTAGCTAAGTTTCAAAAGTTATCTGTGCTCTGTTTTCTTTTTACAATCCCAGTTTGGTCTGGTCTCAGTATCTTGGACTGGACTTCGTCTAGTCTTATCTCTAGAATTTTTGCCAATATTTTTGTATCTCAGTTCAGAAGGAAGATCGGCCTGTAGTTGGCTTTATCTGTTCTGTCTCCTTTACTATTCTGTATAAAAATTACTCTAGCATGTTTTATAGTGTCTGGTATTTTTTTTTTGTTTCTTCCAAGTTTGTTCTTAATTATCTAGTAATAACCATGCTGTTTCCTTTTTATCCCCCATTTATAAAATTCTGGATGGAATCCATACAGCCCTGGAGCCTCAAATCTTTTGATATTCCGTATAGCTATCTGAACTTCTTTTAACCTAATATATCTATTTATTTTATTCTGGTGTTTCTCATTTAGTAGTTTACCAGTTTGGGCATGCTGGAATCATTCTCATATCTGTCCCTCCCTGGCTTTTGATATATTTCTTCAAAATAAAATCTAAAGGCTTCATTACAAGCTCTTTTGAACTAAAAATGTATCCTGTACTATCAACTATGTAAGTCCACACACTGTTGTTCTCTGCATTTTCTTTATATGCCATGCAATGTGTTTTGCACTCCTTTCGCCTTATAAATTCAAAATATCACTTCTAGTTATATATTCTATCTCTGCTTGCATTATCGTTTACTATTCTAGTTCCCTCATTAAGCTATTCAAGTCTATATTGCCTTTGTGTATATTTCCAGTTAACACCCATGGGTACCTATGGCATCCAAACATTTTTTTAGGTCTGGCTTCTTTAACTAAGTGAATTACCAGAGAAGAACAGATAGCATTAGAAAGGACAAGGAGTAATTAATAAAATGGCATTAAAACTGCTAATCTAGGATGTCTTTCAGTAGCAAAGTCAATCACTGTTTGCACTTGTTATTCATACTTTTATATTTATGTTCATATTTTCATATCTCTCCAACCTATATGCTATTAATGAGTATGTCCTTACTAATATGGATGCATCTTGCACCATCCCTTGTATATCTTCATCACGTTTTCATTCTGACCATAAAGCTGTCTCCTTCAAAAAAAAAAAAACTAAAACCAGAGACCCCCTCCACCAAATGTACCATTAGAAATTTCTTTAAGACAAACTACTTACACCTCAGTTTTATATGGACAAGCTTCAAATCCCCACCAAACCTAGTTAACTTCACTGAATATGCAGAAATGTTCACCACCATACCATACCAGCATGTAAACAGCTGCATAAATGCAGCCATACCCCCTAGGAACAAGTGTATGGCAAAGCCTAGAAACAAACCCACATGGTGGAACCACAATATTAACAAGCTTTATAATAAAATGAAAATTTGATCAAAAGTAAGAAGAGTAATTCCTAGAATGTTAGATCCCCTGTCACTGAAATAAACAAACTCAGGAGCTTAATAAAATCCATCAAAGCCAAGTCTGAGGCTAAAGCTGCTAGCCAATCCATGAGGCATTTTGAGTTATGTTCATAATCTCAAAAGCAAAATGTGCTGAGCTGATTGTGAACACTATTACCTACACTGAGGCTGAAGATATGGCTAACCTACTGGCCAATAAATTTAGTTCTAACTTTGCCCCTCTCTCCTTCTCCATCTGTCCCTCAAGATGTACCTGAAACTAGCTCACCTTCAGCTATCAGACAAGCCCAAGTTGTAAAAGTGCTATCAAAAAATAAAAATACTACATTGATGGTCCTGATAATACCCCCAGATGCAGCTTAAATAGCATGAAGTATGATTTAGCCACAGCCCTAACTACACTGTTCAATCTCAGCCTACATACAGGTTTTGTACCAAGTGAGCGGAGAACACCTACAGTCATTCCTTTGCATAAGGGAGGACCTTCCACAGACTCTGGCAATTACAGACTGTTAAGTCTGACTAACCTCATATGCAAAGTCACAGAAAGACTTATTATGCAATTAATCAATAAGGACATAGGGAACTTCCAAATACTGGATACATCTCAGTTTGGATTCATCAAGGGCAGATCATGCTCACTTATCTTGGTAGAGTTTTTTTTTTAAAAGGTCACCAAAGCAATGGATGAAGGCATACCTCAACCTGGCCAAAGCTTTTGATACAATTCCCTACTCAGGCATAATCGAAAATGCTAAACAAACTGGGAATAAACCCCTATGTCACCCACTGGATTGCTAACTGACTCACAGATAGATGCAGATTATCAATATGGGGGAATTTACTTCCACAGATAGACTAGTCACCAGTGGAATCCCCTCAGGGTTCTGTGCTGGGACCTCTCCTGTTTGGCATCTGCTAGGAGTAGTCAATGAATCCCCAAATGACTTAACCATCCCGCAGAAAGATTTGTCTCAAATAACTGATGTCAAAATCATGATCTGAAACTAAATGCCACAAAATGCATTATTCTATCCTCTGGGAAGTCCTGCAGCCCAGGGTACTGCTGCATTGACAATACACCAATAAGAGTTGACCTAGTTGTTCAGGATTTGGAAACTTATATGGACAGTGATCTAATTGCTAACCAGCATGTATTTATTGTTATAAAAATTCCTTCTATACTGCACAGCTTATAAACAAAGGTATTGTGTCTAACTCTAGAGATGTCATTGTCCCCCTTTACTCAGCCATAATTAGGACATTCATTGAATATAATGCCCCTTTTGGCATGTATCTGTCTAGACACATGTAACAATTGGGACACCCAGAGAGATACCTTACTAAAAGAATACAAGGCCTAAACAACATGTTATACATGGACCAACTCAAAGCCCTGTCACTATACTTGGTATCATACAGATTACTAAGAGGTGACCTGTGTCTGGCATGGTTGCCTCTGACCCATTACTGGTGGATTTAATGCACATCACCAAGTCAAATGACATTAGAGATACTTGATCTAGGGATCTAAACCACTTTTGCAACATCAACAGAACAATTTAGAGGGATAGGTATATTTTGCAGAGGAACAGACTCCCCATCTCCATAAAACAAAGTTTATCCCTGTCCATTTTCAAGACCAACTTATTCTGGATGGGAAACAAAAAATTTACCCAAGGGGGGCCTCCAATACTACTAATGGACAGATACAGCTCCATAATGCTTCATCTCATGCATGGGTCCCTCAAATTATCTATGGTATGGTCCCAGTTATTCTCTTACCTTCTCCACAACCTCTTTTAGATCTCTCAAATTTTAACCAACTTACAATCTTCACTACTTTCGAAACTTGAAACCAAGTTGCTAGATTTCCAGTCAATCTGTCCTCAAGATCACACCATTGTCACACTCTCCAGACAGCTGGCTAGAGTTTCCTAACCAACTCTTATTTACTCAACTACTCATTATCCATAATATTTTGAATAAGCAACCCTCTTGCCCTAGCATTTCCTCACATGTCTCCCTCTATAAGCCCCCTTGATCCCTCAGAAGCTCTGACCAATGTCTCTTACAATTTCACAAGCCTAAAAAATTTATTGGACAGAATCTCTACAGCTACTTCCCTTCTCTTGCATGGAACAAGCTCCCCATGAACCTTAGAAACATTTTCTACATCCACAAATTCAGGAAAACTCTCAAAAGGTACCTTAATAGCACATGGATTTGCCTCTGTAATCACCCCTTTCTCTGTCACTATCCTATCTATTCCTTCCTTCCCTACTACCATAACTCACTTAACTGCTCTGTATTGTACAATTACCCTCTGAAGATAACCCACTGTGTTATGTAAATTCATGCAAATGTTTTATTGTATATTTATTTGCTATGTTTTTTCTTCAATGTTATAATGCCTCTTACTATATTGTACTGTGGAGCTTTATCTACATTTGCTTAACTGTTTTATTGTAAAATTTTCACTGTATTCATCTTCAATTTTGTAAATTTTCTTGCTTACTTGTACTGTGGAGCTTTTCTACCCAAGCCTCCACTGAAAAAAGGCTTTTGTTCAGGCAGACTATCCCAGTTAACAAATGTCAAATAAATAATATATAATTATTGACCATGGGATGGGTAATGCCAATCTATAACTAAATAGGATAGTTATTTCAAGCACAAAAAGGGAAACTGGCTAAGCTTAAAATAGTCCGCAAGGGCAGCTAGTCTAGTTCTTACCGGTGAACCTGTGTTTTGAAATGCCATGGTGAGAGACAGGAAATTTTGTTGTCACTGTCCATTTATATGACACTACACTGAAAATACTGTTAGTTGTTAGTAATTGTTAAACTAAGTAATGTTTCCATGTGTATTTCAGAAACTAAGTGAATTACAAACTATTGTATGGCATCTGGTGAAACCTTAGATGTTGAAGAAGACTTTGTTTTGGTATTTGCACTGTAAGTTGCACATCTTTAGAGATACTCACTGTTGTTGTTGTTGTATCTTTCGGCTTTTCCCGGTTAGGGGTCGCCACAGCGGAACTCCAGTCCGCTAATGATTGGATAGTAGATTTTTACGTACCGACTTGCCAGGCCTGATGCACAACCTTCAACGAAGGTATGCCCATTCACACATGTCTCCACACAGAAGACGCTTTAGCTGAGAATCAAACAGGACGTCTTACTGTGAGGCGACAATGCTACCACAGCACCACCACCACAGCTAATTATACAATTAAGTATATGTTTTCATATTTCTGAATCCAGAGCTGACTTTCTTGCTGTCAAGTAAAAGCTTATGCCTGGTTCAGAAAAGTGTTCCAACTACATAGGTCTAGGTTGTTTAGTTTTCTTATATTTCATGCTTTATAATATATATATATATATATATATATATATATATATATATATATATATATAAAACATAGTATTTGTGGAATGTACTGACTATTATCAATGTAAATAACATGACTTATTGATAACATTTAAAATGTTTTAATAGCTTGCATTGTTCATAAAATATTTACATTTGTTTATATTATGCTTTTTAAGTTGATTTTTCAGAAAATGCTCTGGAATGCAAGGATGTGCATAGGCAGCTAGAGATGTGACTTTCCATGCAACAGAGATATTAATGAGTTCAGCTACATCTGTTCAGAAAGGATCTGTCATTATCTTAAGATTATGCCTCTCTCTTCTTTTTTGTCTACCTTCTTTTTCCTGTACTTTTTCGATATTGTCTATTAAGCTGCCCATAATGCTTCTTTGACCCCCTTCACATCATAGGATGTGCATGCTATATTTTTAAATTCCCATGTCTATTATAGCTTAATGTATAACCTTCCAAGCTTTTCTTGTTGTTCTTTTGTCTCCCTCTTTATAGTAAGGCAGTTTCCATGTACCAATTCTGCCTTTGGTCTGTTACGATTGCAAAGAGCATAGGGGCATGATCTGACATATATCTGTCCAGAATATTTGTTTGTATCACTTTCATCCAGTCTACAGTGTCTACAAGGAAGTAATCATGTCTGCTACCTTGAGCTCCTTCTGTCTGAGAATAAGTGAATGGTATCTTATTTCCTTTTACGTCCCTCCAAATGTCTATTAGATTACATTTGCTTATCATTTATTTTAACCGGTCCTGAATTTTAATGTTGTATTCTTTTTTTAACACATAGTCTATACAGATCAGATCTCCAAGTAACGCTGAAATCTTCCTCCACTACTTGCATATTTTGTTTTTCCAGTATTTCATTCAATTTGTTGAAAAAGTCATCAAAAATATTGGATCATCTGTATTCAGAGCATATATATCACCTATCACAATTGTATTATTCTGGATTGTACATTTTTATATTTTATATGACCCAGCTGTAACTTTTAGACTCTTATGAAACATAAAATTAATGCCCTTTTCCTTAAAATGGGTACGAGAGATAAATAGTCATTTAAACCTGGTGCTTCCAAGGCATTTAATTTAATTATCCAATAGAATTCTCTCAAGTCCACTAGGGCATTAATTTTATAAATTCTTTAACTTATAAATTCCTCAATTCACTCATTATGTTTATTGTTGTTTAACTGTGGACATTTTGTAGAAAACATATACTTCATTTTAATGTATTTTAACATCTAATTGATTAATTGATTGAGTTTCTTGGTTTATAAATAGGTTGATTTTATGGAAATGTGTATATGGTTCTGAGGATGTCCCCTAAGTGTTGTACAGGGGAAGAAAGCACTTAACCTGGTTCATCTGATTTTATATGATGGTTTTCTATGATTAAAACAATTTTTTAAAATTCTACAAGTGCATTTTCCTGCTGCGTGGAGCTTATGGTATGTTTTCTGGCTTAGGACATCTGCTTGTCGGTTTCTTGGTACTTGTTTGATGTCCTTTACAAACAGTTTTTTTGGATAACATTGTAATAGTTCTAGAAAGCAAAAAGAAAAAAATGACCTGCACATGTATTGCTGAGCTCATAGTATGGGCCAAGGTTGTCTTCAGACTAATATCAGTCACATAATGTTCTCATTCTCTCCCATTCCAGGAACAAAAGGTATATGGTTGAGGTAGCTCATGTTATGAGCAGATATTGTGATTAGATTTCACAGACACTTATCAGCAATACCAATAAAGTTTTAACTAGCATTGTTAATTCCTAAATACATCTGTCTAAATATTTCCAGTACGGTTCTATTCCTTGTCTGTCTGTACAAATTTGGTGCAGTCAATTATTACATTATTTGCAGATGACCCCTGCAGTCACAGCTATTGGGTTCTATTCCCATGCCTGCCAAGTAAGGTATGATGGCTGTCTTATGTACTTACACAAACACGCCTCTCAAGTGTCATGATTTCTCATAATGTAATTAAAACTGCCTAATCCGTCTGTCACAGGATTATCAGAAAAATGATTAGCTGGAATGCAATGTATTATCAAATTCACTTACAGAACACCTTGGTAGTTGTATAAGTCCACATTATGTGAAACTGTTCTGTGTAGTTGTGTACTGACATTTGTTATTGCTTGGCCAATACTGACCCATGCTAACAGCTTGACAGGTATGTATGTGCTACATTAGCTATAGGAGAATTGTAGTCATTGTACTCAAAACTAACACTACACACCTGTAGGGTATTTATTATGAGTGTTTTCAGAAATATAGTCTGCATTGTCAGTAATAGAATGTTTCTCTCTCCCTCCCCATCCCTTATCTTCATTTATTTATTATTATTTATTATTATGATGTAATATTAGCATACTTTGTTAAACTATCTATATTTTGGTAGAATGCGATTTATTATTGTTATGTTTTATTATGATTCAATATTAACATATTTTGTTAAACTGTTTTGCTGGCCTTACACTTTAATTCTTACTGGTATGCTGTTAACATACTGACTGTTATGTTACTTAATGTTATGTTACACATAATATACATTCATATGTATTTGGATTAATAAATATGATGTTCCATTCTGTTAATACTAACAGTGGTTTGGTTGTTACTAACTTTAACTTGTTGCTATACCTCATTTACCACAGCACATCAAGGTAGGCCGGTTCTGGTTGATCCGCCTACCTTGCCTCCTCTGGCAATAGCACCGGGTCCCAAAACATCTGGGACCCAGGCCGGTGGTGCCACCTCTGCTGCCCCTGCACTACCTGTGGCATTGGGTAGTACTGGCCCACTGGACAGGGCCAGACCCCCCCCCCTCTGGGAGCGGTGGTGGAGTTTTCACCCAGGCTGAGATACTAGTTTTGGTGCACAGGATAGTCTACCATGGTTTTGACCGCCACCTGCACCGGATTGAGGACATGCTGGCCAACCTTGTGCCCACCCTCCACCACTGCCACCTTAGGGCAGTGACAGAGCAGTGCTGACAGTCCCACAGAGCAGTGCTGACAGTCCCATGGGTGGGGTTGTGAGTTACACTGCTGTCTTGTGGAGGCAACTGGGCCTTAGATTCCACAACAACCTCACTATTCAAGGTGTTCATCCCCTCATGTGTCACACACCACCCCTGTCTGCTGTCGTGTCTGTCTGCAAATGTATCCTGAGCTACCCTATCTACCTCCCTCACACATACCTATATCCCTTCCCCAACATTCCACTCTCACCTTAAATAAAATGGGCACCTGTCCCTCCCAAAAAAATTATCATGCCATACATAGCTCTCCATTTTGCACACGTGTCCACTGGACACACATAATTTGGTCCAATTGGCTTGATAATGCAGTTATGTTGTTCTCACCCCTCTATCTGAGGGTGTGAGTTCAAAGTCATGTACAAATTCTGTCAAAGTGCACAATTGTTACTGTACAAGAAATGGATAGATATGTTTCTTTCCTACACCCTTCCAGCACATCCCTACCTGCCTTTCATTATGTTTTTCCCCTGCTTGCACTCAATTTCACCACCTTCCTATCTCCTCATTTTCTTTTCTTTTCTTTATATTTTTAGTGTGACGCTGTGCCGTTGCATAGTGCAGCTTCACTAAGCTCAACTAAATAGAGCTATATTGACTAGATGTGTTTTTAAAATTGTAATACACAGTTACAAAATAACCACCTGTCCCATATTTTATACCCAAGACCATCATACCTCCAGACTACTGCATTAACCTGCCAAGCCACACAACTCTTAATTAAAACAGGTGGTTTAAACAAAACACAGTAATTACTAGTTGCAGTCATTAAGTGTGTTTCAGTCAAGCTGCTCACCGTGCCATGCAAACTTGACTAAAAAGTAATGGAAAAAATGGGAGTGTACCTTGGACTCTGGTGCTACTGCTAGAAAGCCAGTGACATAGTAATGGATGTAAGTGAGGCCTGTGATAGCAGGTAAATGTGTCCTTTTATTAGCAACATGTAGAAAGACACCTGCTAAGGCATTAATGGCACGATATATGTTCAACTGGGACCCTGGTTCAGAAATACATCCATATATAGCCATGCACATACTGATGAATATAGAAACTGTTTGTCACAGCCTGTATGTGTTTACATATATTATGCAAATACAACTGCTGTAACAGTGACTCAGTAGCTCAGTCTGTTAAATACGTTGCCAAGAGTACATTTTCCCACACACAGTCCTGGGTTAAAATCCACTGGTGTGTAGCAGTGGAATTATAGTATTGAAAAGTCAGGAAATAATCACTGAGTCATGCACTCTTTAGCCACATAATGTATATCAAATGAAATGTCTGCATTTCACTGATGGAAGTCACATGGCTGCAGATAGAAACACACTTCACATAGCCCTATAGCAAAAGTATAAGTGCATAAAGTGTCATGTCATGCATTACTATGCATTCACAGAAAAATTAAACTCAGGTACTGCAAATAAGAGCCACTAATATCAGAGTGAACCACACAATCCTTTCAAACTCACAGTGCCAATTAGCACAGCTGCACACCTAACATATACAGTTGAAGTACCTGCTTGTAACATGAACTGCCCTCATACAAGCTCTAAATTACTAACAGGCTGTAACACATAGCCTGACAGTCACCCAAATGGTGGGCATATTGTTATATATATATATCCCCCATGTTGCTCAAGGACACAACAAGCATGTGGCCTAGTACTCTGTTAGTGATACTGTTGTCTAGTATACTTACCTTAAGCACATGCTTAATTGGACTGGAAAATGTAGCCTCACTTTGGCTCTGCCTCTACAACAAAGCTGACACAACACCCACAATTACTCTTACAGTTTGTTGTCCTTCAAAGTGTTCACGCTCTCTGCCTATGCCTATTACCTGCAGCTGCAGCCTGTAGCACACCCATCTCTATGTAAAGGTTGCTGCTACAGACCTACCCTCTGTGATGAAGTAGTCTCCTCACCCCAGTAATGTCCAGCCCAACATATCAGAAAGGGCCCCTAATATGCTTGAAGGCCTTGTATAGTGTACTGTGGTTGCATGTGATTGGCTGATGATAGTGCAAATCAGCTGTGCTGCCTGCAATTAGCAATTCAAAACCACAGACTGGTTAAGAGGCAATCACCTGCTGATGAGAAGCATCTTAAAAAGGCAAGCAGCTGGCTATGGGGAACCATATTGTTTGAGACTTTCCTCACACAGATGACGTGTATGCAAAGTATTAACTATCAGCACATATCAGCAGAAGAATACTGCACTCCATCAGGTATATAACCATCTTGTTTACATCAGGATTCAGATATCTGACTATACTTACAGGGAATAGAGATTATAACATTAAGCTTTTCTTAGAACTGTGATAATGACATGTCAGTGATCTTCAGATTTGTTACACATGCAGAGGATGTGCAAAACATCAAGGGTGGAATCTATATTATCGATGTGGTACACTGGGCTCATGGAACTATCCCTTTACAGTGGTTGTAATAGCACAATGCTATTTGTTTGGCACAGTTGGTTTGACATATTATCAGGGGGGTTGCCCCTAGGGGACACACTGCAATAGACTCCAGTGTCAGCTGTATGAACATACAGCAGTATCTGTCATGGCACACATGGGAATACCTATCGCTAATATCCTAGTTGTATCCACATGCTTAGTATGTTTGCACACTGTGGAATATGACAGGTGTGATCAAGCAATGGATATTGCCAGCCATTCTGTCCTTGCTGTATCTCTACATAGTGTGCTTCCATATATATGACCCTGATATGTTCCCATGTTGTTGTCCTTCAGGAACATGTATGCAAGTCACCATGCAGCTTTCATGAATGCAGAAAATGAGTTAATATTGGAAGGGCTCTGTCAACACCATGGACTACTATTGTCCAGGGGGGAGGCACAACAGGGAACAATGAGAGACACTGTGGGCTGACCTTGTCTGTGATGTAAATGCCACTGGTCATCAGTTCACTGATGCAGTGGGCAGAAGGTAGGCTGAGACAGTGTCTGTCTTGGACTGTAAATTGTGCTGGAACATGTGGTTGGACTTGAACATCGGACTTGCAGACATAGGTCAGGAACCCCATCTGCTGAGAGTCCATGTGGCTGTGCACAAGCAAGCTCCCATAGTGGCAGTACATCTAGTGCTACATAGAGGAGTGTGCTGTCCATACCATGACATGCCAGGCCATGGGCTTATGGTCCTGGGCATTCCCATGAGGACATAGTCACAGCAGATACCATCAGGTATTAGAATTGCTTCTGACCTTGGGCATGGAAGTGCCAGTGCAACTCCTGGCAGAGCCAGTTCCAGTGTTTGGGGCTGGAGACTGAACTGTCAACTCTACCATGCATGGTCCAAAGCTGTCCAACATACACACATCTAGGGCTAGCACTGAGCTTGAGCTTGCATGCTCTCACAAACCACTGTCAAATGCAGGTCACCTACAGACACACAAGGCATCTTACCATGGTCCATTTTACCTGCTTCCCTTCCTGACTCACACACATGCTGTTAACCATTTGGGACAGCCTAGGCCTCTTCCACCCCAAACAACACCCTGTGCAAGTGAAGACACCTGTGCCACATCCTTGTCATCCTTGCCATCAATGCACAGAAATGAAGCTATGTGTCTGATGCACAGGGTGACTATATTAGTTAACATGTACTTGTGTAATGCAGTGTTGTTTTGCCATGCCATTTGTAGTGATTACTGACAGATACTGTATGCTGGCATCTGTCAGGAGTATGCCACATACTTCTGTGTACCTTATGTTTTATGATGTTGTAATGGCTGTATAGTTACAGAATGACAGGTGTGTCATGGACCTGTTTATGTTTCTGTTTCAGGAGTTTGTTGGGATAAACTATGGATAAAGCAGCATAGGAGGGCATGTCAGCACAGCATAAATATGTCTTCAGCAAGGTACAGCACTATAAGTGCATGGCTCCATAGGTTCATATGTGTATACAGGCTAACAGGGGCGATGGTGACAATCATCTTACTCATGCATCCCTAATCTGTGAGCAGGTCTGCTACCCTTGATATGTGTCACCAGGGTTTTGGGAACTCACACATCTATAAGCTCTGGCAATGGCGATGACCCATCTATAAATAACGTGTCCAGTACAGACAGTTTTGCAACACTAATTATGACTGTCATGTGACACCAGTTATGATTGTCGTGCTCTGCATCCCAGTGTGTAACCTGCACATTATGTGTGTCACAACAAATGTGTGCTTCACATGCATGGGAGGGGCCTGTTTCATGTAGGGTGTACAGTCTGTGTTACATACCTGTCTCTCCAGCATGAGCTATGCATACCACAGTGATGTTGTAGGGGTGTAGAACAGGTGAGAGTTGTGATAGTCCCGTCATGGATAGGGGGAGGTACACAGTGGGATCAGACACCTCCCTGTATGGAGCTATACACATCCCCTCCAAAGGATTAAGGAGACAGACTACACATGTGCAGGTGTGACAGGACTCCATAGGACATATCATCTGCACTGTGTATTGGTGTACCACGGAACCTGACTGGCTACTACAGTTGTATGATATGCCTGTGTAGTGATATAGCAATGGTGCCATTCCACACAATGATAGGTGTGATGACTGCCACATTCAGTATAGCAGTGACAGTCTGGGATTTATATATCAAACCTGTCACTATAGGCTGTACAACAGTGACTGCATCTCCACATCTTACCGACCATGTGTAATGGCTCAACTGTGTGTGGTGTGTGGGCACTACAATATTTTGTAGGGGTACATGATTTCCCACAGGATAATATTGTGCAGTCATTGGCATTTAGTCATTGTCAGTGGCTCAGAGAACAACCGACTGTGTCTCAGACCATCCTGGATAACTGTTGGTTCTATGTGGGATTCTATGACAGCTCCTAATACACAATCACCTGCTAATGCACTCAGACAGAGGTCACTGACAGTGGCTGTGACTGCAGAGAGGGAATAGGTAGCCAATGTACTCCAATAATGGATGATGGTGAACTCCACTGGTGATTGGTGTCATTGCAGCATAGGTCTCCCAATGTTATCATCCCAAAGTATGACTGTCAGACACTTGCCTATCCACCAGCTGACATAACACTTTGTACATGATGTACACGGTTTCCAGCAAGGCCCTGCTGGCCTAATATTGTCATACACCTTGTCATGCCATGGTTGCTGCAGTGAGACATATGTCCGACATCCATTGCATAGTGTAACAGTCAATGGGCTCTGCTGGCTACAATCAGTAGGCATGATCTGGCCTTGAGAAAAATTAACAGTGTTTGGTACAGTGTCAGTAGGCCTATGACAGTGTTAGTGCTTGTGTCCATGCTAACTCCTATCATGGCATTTCAGTTGACATGACAAAGATCTGGGGACACCGCTTGGCAATACATGGTAGTTGTCCCCTGTGCAAGTAAGTATTGCAGTTGCTTCCAGCATGTTTCAAGAAGAGTCATGCAAAGTGTCTGTACAGAGCACAGACAAACATGTTAGGGAAGTGGAATATGTACACACTGTGTTGCTTATTCATGCTGTGGATCACTTCCCCAAAGGATGGTCCAGATCCTTACCTAAAATGCCCTGTAGCAGTGCTGTGGCATCCGCACAAGGGGGACCAACATATTTCATCATGTGTTTACCAATATGGGTGACCAGTACAGGTGCCCACCTAGTGTGAGGTCCTCCTTGGTGGTTTCTGGCCACAGATCAGTCTCTCTAGAACTACCAGCATGTATTCCCCCTTGCAGAGAAAACAGACATATATGTTAAGAAATACATTTATTATCTCCTGTGGGATGGTTGACATAGCATGACTGCACCTCCCCCTTCAGATTAGACAGGCAAGTATGCAGAGCTCTACAACCATGCATTATGTGAGCAGCATTACAATTTCATGAACTTGGCTGTATGTGACAGGAGGGACACAGGCTTGTCATGACTCAGCAAACTTGACTGGTGGACAACTGCTATTAGCAGGCTGTACTATAACAGGTGGACAGTGCTGTGTGAAAGTTTGGGGAGGATGCCACCCCTAACATGGATGCACTACCTCCTCAGCTAAAAGAAGCACACAGTGTTGTTGTCATGTTGTGTAGACACAGTAAGTGACAAAAGTAACCACCTATACAAAGCAGAACTACAATGCAAAGTGTAGTTACATGTGTGACCTCAAAGGACAGGCCCAGATTTTTGGTGACCTCATACGTCGTGATTGCACATATGATGGATCTGTACTCATACCTAACCTGTACTCCCATACTGTCACCATCAACTACACTCCCTTGTCCCCACCACATGTGACACATGATATTCCTACAACCTGTCCTATAACTTCCATATTTACAGAGCATTTCATAACTGGCCTCTCATTGGAAGATACTCAGCATCTATTGCACATGTTAACAGTCCAGGCTGCATCCCACATGTGATTTGATAAGGATTACTAACACCATTGGGAAACCATTGCAATCATACTGACACCACTGACTGCACACCAGCTGAGTGGACAATAGCAACTATTATACCCTCGCACAGAGATGGTACATCCACTGATCAACATAACTATACACCTCTTTGTTTAAGTATCCATATCTCTATGCCCATAAGGGCAATCATCATGGAGCTGATCAGCATGCATATATGTGATCTACACACAGTTGACTGTATATAGTTTGGATGTGTGACAGGGGAAGCATGACTGTTACATGTGGTGGACATTTCCAAGGTAGTCACCAAGAACCTGGGTGATACATCAGGGCATACAACCCCCTTGACTGAGTCAAGCCATCTGACTATACTCCCCGCTCAGGCAACCTTTACAAAACATCCTCTTAGGCATCCATGATACTGTCATTGTAGGGGTCACTAAGTGGCCCATTGATGGCACACATATGCAACATAGGGACGTCTGCCTCCATTAGCTGATCTGTAAGCAGCAGTGCTCAACAGAGCACAGTCCTAGGTCCTCTACTGCTTGGAATACATTTAACCACACTACATGACTACTGACTGACTGTGGCTAACAATGTTGGCTGATACCTGCAAACTGTGAGCAACCATGGAGTCTCTGTGGTATGTCACTATCCTGCAGGAGGGTATTGTGAACACATGCCTGGTGATATACTAATGGCCATAAACTCAATGCAAATATATATGTAGTATAATTTCCATCAATTAGACCTATGTACCTGGTAAGTAACATATCAGTTGCAACATGTGATGTACATACTCAGGGATGAAAGAACTGGGCACACAGACCTAGCCACACAGGTTTACACCTAATGTGCCTCAAATCACCATGTCTCTACAGTGGTATGGCATGAATAATATGGCATAGCTGAGGCCACAGTCACCTGTAAGTGACATACTCATAGCCTCCAAGTACTCTTCCCTCAGCATGTCAATATCTGAGTGCAATGGACATTTGTTAATGTAACTTTCCAAGCAGTATTGGCAATTGTACACAATAGTATGGTCCCTCACAAGGCCACTTCACGTCTTCAGTATGTGTTCAATGGAGATCATCTGCAATGAGTGTCATTGTTGCCTGTGGACTATAGACTACTCAGAGGTAATCTGTGCTTTGCATACAGGGCAGTGTGTGACCCTGCTTGACTGCATATGGTGCCTATCTGTAGGAGGTATAGTAGATGTATAACTCACTGTAAGGACATTAACCTAGTATATGACATTAGTACTACATGCTTGTGGGAGAGATTTGTCTAGCAGACTTAAACACACCCTTGAAACAGAACCCTGCCTAATGGCACACAGAGTACCTCAGTGCACCTCAGCACATGCCATCTCTATGATTGGCTGGGTGACCATCATCTCAACGCAAGGCATCTGTCTGTGTCCCTTTTGGATTGGAGCAATATGTGCTGATCCTGTAACTACAGATATAAAGATGTATATGATTTTGTGGGCTGTAGGGCCATTATGCTAGTGAGGTTCAAATGTCCTATGGTTCCATAACATGATGTAAAATGGTCTAACAGGTTCACACACAAACATGGCTATATTAAGGCTAGCACCACTCCCAGTCACTGCATACAGGACATGCCAAGGCAGACATGTAGTGCAAGTTGGCTGTATGTAGATGAGAACACTTACCTATGTAATGGTAGACACTGCAGATCACAGTACGTGATGCATGCAACACACCTCATGTCTGCTAGTAATATCAGTTTAGGACATATTATACTTGATGACATCAGCAGGCCGTGTCGTGGTCAGTCCTTTGGGGGGGGGGCACATCACGTTACAAAAAAATATTGCAAAACCTGACCTATTTCTAAGTTACCAAGGTGACCATATTTATGACATATGGACATAAACACACACACTCAGTAGCCTAGAGTGAGATTAGCACCCCTACCTATCTAGTCTTATACACTGTAGCTTGCAGTATTTATTGCATGCATCACAGCTTAAGTCTAACACTGTCAGCTGGTAGTCTTTAAGGTGGAAGACATTATCAGCCCTTGTAGAAGAGGGCAGTGTGGAAGCCAGTAGCAAGTTACAGGGCCAGAAAGTGCACAACCATTTCAGGTGGATAGCCCATGAGGGCATGTCAGCTGTTTTTGCAGGGGTATATACACAGATGTACATGCACACAAAGTGGCCTGGAGTGAGATTAGAACCCGTACCTATGTAGTCTTATACATTATAGATCACAGTACTTATCACATGTGCCACAGGCTGTCTGTTTTATATGTGATTGAAAGCACGGTACTAGTGGATTACACAAACTAGGCTTATGTTAAACAGTATCTGTGGCCTGCAGAGTGAAATTGCTTCATACTGTTATCTGCATCTAGTATCCTAGCAGTGAAATAACTGTCGTTATCCTAGTTATGTGTGTACCGTAACCAGTATGGCCATATGTGACTGTTTGCACTTAGGCAAACCTGTGGGCAGGAACAATGTGCCCTGTCCATGTTTACATTGACAACATTATTCATAAAACCACCTGGTCACCTGCATCTGTCTATGTGGTGACATCCAGCAGGCACATCTGTCTGTAGGTCAGTGGATTATGTCCTGTTTGGCCCTTAGTTTGGATCCTTTGAGCTGCAATATGGATGTGTGATAGTTCAGATTTACTCACCATTATTAGGGTATGTAGGACAATATAGACATCCATACACACATTTATATATAAAACAGGGTTGTATATCTAAATGCAGCTGTGTGTGTGAGACAGAGTTAGTGACAGACAGATACACATACATATATATCTGTATGTATAGAAATATCTATACATAGCAGGTCATTTTGATGAAGGGACAACAGAATTGTGCTTATTTTAACTAAGTGTACGGGCATGCCCAGTGGGACTGTCAGTATTTATAAAGTGACTCCAGGCCACACCTACCTGTACTCCAGTTCAGGAGTTTGTGTGTTACAGACATTGACATCTGTCCCTGTTTCTGTAGTACTGCACTTCACTCATAATGTCCATGGTATTCCCTAGCTGTCTGCTGTACTTAATATGTGACTGAGGTTCATAATGTTATACCACACACAGACTGACAGTCTGTGAAAACACCAACAAGATACCTCACATGCAAAAGATGTGGCTACTTCCAGATTACAACCAACACCATCATCCATGCTATTTTCCCTAGTCCACTGATTCACACAGTCTGCCAGACAGAGGGCAGTCATTCATCACACAATCAAAAGCATAAATATGTATGTTGTTATTCTTGTGTTACATGTAAAATACAATATGTGATCAAGTTCTATGTTACAAACCTGAGGCTGTCTGGTCAGCTGATATGCCATTGCTGACTTAGTATTAAAGCAGTTATATGGGAACACTGCTGTGTTGGGGGTTGGAGAACAACAGCACCTGATCTGCTGGGATAGACAGTAGTCCAAATATCATGTGGCCACACTGTTAACATCTTTCTTGACTGTTGAAGTGGATATTCCAGCCATCAGACCTATTAATTATTAAGGAACACATACTATTGGACTGGGTATCTGTGGTCCCATATGGATGTTACTTCTGTCCACACAGCCCACTATATTTCTTTGCATAAATGCAGCAGATCCATACATACAATACCAGATTATAGTAATCCTTACAGGTAGTGTGTAGGTTAGAGACATACCTTGTGAATGCAGCAGTTGACAAGACTGTAGTTCAGGGATGACTCTGTGGGATGCAAGCAGTACACGGCCAATACATTGATAGGTACAAGTTGTGTGGGTTGCCTAACATCAACAATTGTAATATATGTATGTGTGTAGGTGTAAGGTGTCAGTCCCTAGGGCTATTTGTTGTCTCTTAGCCACAGTCAGGGTGTACTGGGCATGCCTACATCTGCCTATAGAGATCCTCCAAGTCCTCCTGTGACTGTAGCTGTGATGACCTAGGCACTGGTGGAGGGCGGTGTATCCCTTTCCATTACTGATCCTGCTGCAGCTGTTTCTGAAGGATCATATTGTGTAGCATGGCACATACTGTGAACATATGGGCAGATGTGGCTGGAGAATACTGCAGGGCTCCACCAGATATATTGAGGCACTGAAGCCATGACTTCAGAAGCTCAAACATATGCTCTGTGATGGTCCTAGTTTGTGCATGTGCCTCATCATGGTGTTCTTCAGTGGGTGTGTCTGCATTTCAGATGGGTGTCATCATCCACTGTTCCAGTGCATAGCCAGCATCCCCCACTAACTGGCTGTGTGGGATGTCCTCTCTAACAAACATCTGGTGCAGCTGTGATGCATGCCAGATATGGGATTTGTGATAACTGCCAGGGCTGCCAGCACACAAATTCATGATAATCCCCTGGGCATTGCACATGACCTGGCAGTTGATGGAGTGGTACCCCTTGCAGTTGTTATACATTCTACCCTCCTCACTGAGGGGGTGACTCGATGTCTACATCAGTGCAATCTATGGCACCCAGTATCTCAGGGTAGTGTGCTGCATGGCAGAAGTGTTGCATATTGCTGGCCCTCATCTCAGAGGTGAGGGGAAAAGAATCATCTCAGAGGTGAGGGGAAAAGAAATGTGCTCACTGGCATGTGGTAGCATAGCATCCAGGAACTAGTGGAGTACCCTGGATGCTGATGCCTGAGAGACCCCAATCATATCCCCATTGGGTCTTTGGAAAGTATTGGTAGCTAGTATCCTAAGGGCTACACATACCTTTGTTTCCACTGGGATGGGTTCCCCTCTGTTGGCTCTGGGTCTGAGTTGAGGGCGGCAAAGCTCAGTGAGTTCTTGTAGTATCTCCCTGTCCACCCTGTAGTGTTCTACAATCTTAAGCTCATGTAGCTCCTAGAAGGTTACCCTGGGCCTGAACACTCTTCTCCTTCTCTGACTAGGCCTATTGTTAGAAGCAGCAGCAGTGACTTCAGCATCTAGCACTTACAGATGTACCAGAACTGCAGTAGCCAATAGCAGTCTCTCAGTTATATTTCCAAGTCTGTACTCTAATGGTGCAGAGTATGGGGGAAAAATTAGATTGTAGTATGTATTCATACTTTATAGTGCTCTGCTGTAGGTGCTGACTGTGTGATTGGCTACCTATGATGCATTCCACCTGCCTAGTATATCATTAACATCATTTAATGGTCCTAGTTTAAGTTAAACAGAGGTCAACACTAATTAATATGTCATTGGCTTTTAGATACACTCAGCAATGTGATGTGCCACACAAATGCATGCCACATAGGTAAACAAAGCTAAGCACTTAACTCAGCACTGTGATGTGCCACACAAATGCATGCCACATAGGTAAACAAAGCTAAGCACTTAGTGTACACATCCCCCAGACTTCCATGCTCAGCACAGTGGCACACCACACAAACATGCTGAAACATGTGCCCCTTAGCTAAACAAATCTTAGAAGTTAGTGCACACATCCTCCCTGAAAGGACACGCTAAGCATGGTGGTGCACCATGCAAACAAGAGCAACTAAGCTGAAATAAGCTTATAAGTCATCGAACCCACCCTCCCCTGATGTCGGCTACCACCTCTGCAAACACCAACATGGTACTCTGCTAACATGAAGCAGATATGTGGACAAGATTACCCCTTAATGCTATTCAGTAACTCCACTTCATTTGCATAGGATCCATCATCACAGCATGGAAACTGCACACTTCATAGCTCTACCACGTTAGCAATGACACCAATGCACCATTGTAGATATTCCATGCAATGTACTATAATACATTTCTGTCACATAATATTAACTTTGTTTTTTCCAATTTTTTTTTTCTATAAAGTATATTTGTGTACTGTGGCACACCATGCAAACATGCCTAGATTATTAAAAAAAAATAAAATTAATTTAACTTATTTCCTTTAATATTTCAGACACATAGGAGGATATTTTCTCTCATATCTGTATGTAGTATGCCATTTCTGTCCATATACCTACATTTTTACAGGGACTTTTGTCTGTCTACACTCCTACACTGCAAACACTAACACAGGGTCTGAAGATCTGCCTATCTGCTTGCTGGATCGCTTGCATGAGATTCACTTGCTTATAAAGTGATTTACATGCCAAGGAACTTCCCGTGTTGGAGAGTGCATGCTCACCACTCAGCAGTGTTTATTGAATCTAAAACCTGCTTACTTTCATGTAAGCAGTGCAGCCTGATGCCTACATGGTAAAAAACACCATGCAGGCTTTATTAAATCCCCCCCAAGATGTCAGAGTGATTCATAAACATATAAATGTCACACAACACAAATGTGCCTGCTGCATATTTGAACTTGGATGAATGTTCATGTCCAGACTTTGGAAAATGCGAAAGAATGTTAGAAATTGTGGCAGCATTAGTAAATGTGTATCTGCAAGGGGCTGTTATTGCTACTGTTGTGCCTGAGTGTGCAAAAAGTTACCCCATGAAACTGTGGATGTGTCAGCCTTGTCTGCAGCCCTATGGAAATTTTGGAGTACTTATCCCAGTGGATACTAAGGTATGTGTGGCTTTACATATACTGGCTATAGGGTCATTTCAGTGACCTCCTGGGGATATAGTGGGGGATATCTTAGGCAGCTGATTTGAGATAACACTCTATCAGTTTCTCAATGCCATGCTTCAGCATGTGGGTAGCATATGTAGTTTCAATGTACCACAGAGGAGAGAGCCAATACCATGAGGGATTTTTATAATGTAGCCTTATTTCTTGAGGTACTGTGGGTCATAAACTGTACCTTATTGCAATAAAGGTCCTGCCTGATGAAGTGAGAAGGTGGTACATGAACCATAAATGGTATCAGTCCATCATCTGCCAGGTGGTTTGTAATGCACAGGTATCATCTACAATGTATGTATGTATGTGCAAGGTACTCAAGCAGTTATCATGACTCCTATGTATGGCACACCTGTGACTTGTTTGTTAAGAATTACTTATTTTTTAATTTCTCCAAATCTTTTGGGTTTCAAATACTGTGAGGGGAATGGACCCCATTCTTAAGTCAGAGTATGATTAAATTTCATGAAATTGATATTGTTTCAGTCTTTGATGTCAGCCAGTAGTACTCTTTGCAGCACCTGCAATGTGCCAAGTAATGACTCATTCTGCAGTTTGTATGGAGTCACATGTATTGGTAACATATCTAAATACGATTGCAAATTCTTTTTTTATAAGACCTGCTGCTCCTACTCCTATTGGAATTGTCTGGGTATCTTTCTTCCACATTGCTCTTGTTTCTGCCTGCAGATCCTGATATTTTATGACTTTGTGTCTTTCTGTACCCAAGACACTGTATTCACTGGGTGTGGCAATTTCAATAATCAATGTTACTCTTGTCTTCTTTTCTTGGACCACTACATTTAGTTTTTTAGCATCTATCTTTTGAACTGTTGGCAATGGATGATCCCATGTGATGTAGACATCTTCATTTTCAATGCTGCTTTGTGGCTCATGGTTCCAGGGTTTTTTGGCCACTTCAGTACCGTAATGTTTGCAGAATACCCAGTGCAACAGTCTCACCACATTATTATGCCTTTCAGCATACAGTCCTTCTGCCATTTGTATGTCACAACCAGCAACGAGATGTGCAACTGTTTCCAATTGGGTTTTACAAAATCTACATTTGTCTGTTTCTCTCACATGTTCAATGGACTTTATAAATCAATGTGTACGCAGCCCACTATCTTGGGCTGCAAATATTAACGTTTCATCTCATGGTTTGAATTTGCCTCTCCTTAACCATTCCTTTGTTTGTTCCTGATTAACATGAGGTTCTTCCAGAAGTTTTCTATACTTGCAACTGTATTTATGCTTTTTCCACATTTCTTGCCTTCTCATCTGATCTTTCACCTTATATTCTTTGCTCTGCCTCAACATCCAGCACAGCTCTGTGGAACCTTGTGGAGGTGCCAGTTCTTCTGAAAGAGGGACATAAACTCCTCTTTCTCCATGAGATGTGGTTGACTCAACAGCCCACCACTCACTGACCCTTATCAGGTGCTATTCTGGAAGCATGTGTCATGTCAGTGGCCTTGTGCCACACCATCTCATAGCTATGGTTGTGACCACCAATCGTATTAATATCTGCCACCAGATCTTCTCAGGAATAGTCCTGGTAGGCCTGGTCAACAAAATGCAGAACAAGGAGTTGCCATCTACAGAGCACATCATTCGCCACATCAACAAACTTTAGCTAACATGTCTTTCTCTGTGTGTTTCTGCTTCACTTGTGTTTTACGTATTAATCTGTAAGTACAGAAAACAGTGGAATTACCAGCCTTGTTCCTGAGGGGCCCTGCAAAATCTACTCCACCAGTCTTTTCCTCACCCACACAGTATAATACTTGTGTGCTTGATAGGTATATACCTGTATCTAGTTAATATCAAAAGTACCCAAAACAAAAGCAACCAAACTGATAAATGAATAAAAGTTAAAGGGTATTCACCAGACCAATTTACTGGAAGTGCTTTCAAACGCAAAAATATGTGAACTTCTTCAGACAACATAAGACAAAGACTGCAGGGTTTAAATAAACCACCAAAAATGACATCACCATTCAGTCAGATACAATTAAAGGTACAAACCTTCTCTAAAAGCATATGTAAAAAATATATGTAAGGTAGCAACCTGTTATATAACAGTAAAAGTATATACAAAAATAAATAAAAACATATCTAGTATAAAAATCAGATTTTTGTATACCAGTCTATATGCAAACAGACGTTTATTAATGTCTTTCTAAGGACTTCAATTTAAGCCAACACTTCAAAGAACTGGATTCATTCAGTCCTGGAAACATAGGCATTTGTTAAAACCTGCCACCATAGCTCCCTCATTTCTAACCTAAGAGATCAGAATCCGACTCTAGGGTTTTTCTTAACCTGCTCTATAACAAGAAACGGGAAACAGTGGTCATTATATTCATTAATGTGCTTAGCTAGAGTGTTGGTACAATCCCTTTTAAGAATACTATACTGATACTCATAGATCCTTAGTTTCAAATGTCTTTCAGTTTTACCTATATAAAACTGGGAACAATGCAGACATTCGGCCAGATGGACAACCCCAGAACTATTGCAATTGTGCCTGCCATTGATAGAATAGGTGTGGTGCCCTACTGTAAATTTATTCAAAGTCTTAATATGTTTATAATAATTACAGCTGCCACATTTAAACATACCCCAGTCCTATACATAACGTGGGTACTCCTCTCAACTATATTCTTAAGGTTATAACCCCGCTTATTGACAACTTTTGGGGCCTCGGGTACCCTTTTACTAAGGTGAGGATCATCAGTCAAAACAGCCCAATTTTTACAAAGAATGTGTCTCACATATCTAGCATCAAGAGAAAAAGGTGTGCTAAATATTAAAGAGAAATTGAATCATTGTTCTCATTCAAAGGGCTGTTGTGTTGTACCAGTTCTGACAGCTGTTCATGTTCTGTTAATATACCCTTGTTGAGTATAGGTCTAAACCATTCTGAATCACGTTTGATATTAGCCTCACTAACTTGTTCATCTATCAAAGGAGGTGGGTATCCTTGGGCCACAAACATCTTTTTAAGGGTCTCACATTCATCCAAAAAATCACGTTGTAAAATGATCACATGGGCTGCCCTCACAAGTTGTCCCTTGACAACAGACCATTTCTGATAATATGGGTGGGAGCTGTCGAAATGTAAAAAACAGTTAGAATAAGTTGGCTTACGATAAATCTTAGCTGTATAACAACTGTTAACTTTATCCTTAGTTAAAAAACCATCAAGAAAGCATATGCTGTCAGTGTTAAATTCATAAGTAAACTTCAAAAAGCTGGTTAGCTCAGATAATTTCTCAACAAATTCAACAGCATTATTCTCATTACCTTTAAACAATACAAATATATCATCCAGATAATGAGCATACCATACAACTTGCTCCCTAAATGTGTCATGGCAAAATAAAATTTTGTTCTCCCAATAAGCCATGACACAATTCGCAAAGCTCCCACCGCAAGGAGAACCCATAGCTATCCCTGATTTTTGGAGATATATGCCCCCCAAAAAGGATATATGTTGACCAAAATGATCTCCAGTAGATATTCAATCTCATTAATTTCATCCCCTGAAACCCCAACCCTGTGTAAAAACTCCCAGGTCCAGGAGATGCCCAAAGTTTGAGGGATAACGGTGTACAGATCACATACATTGATGGTTAAAAAATTAACATCCCCATTGAAGTCTAAGCTGTTGAGTGCCTTCAAAAAGTCCCAAGAATCATGTCAAGTTGGGACTGACTAATCAAGTATTTCTTTAACTTCATGTCAACTACCTTAGCACAATCATAGGTAATACTATTTCAGCCATCAACAATAGGGCGAAAGGGTGGATTACTCAAATTTTTGTGTAACTTGGGGAGACCAAACATGACGGGTGTCACTGGGGAAGGGATAGTAAGATAATTAAAGGTATCTAAATCAACCATACAATCAATGAACAAATCATTCAGCAAACCCCTAATATGCTGATTTGCACCATGCAATTGGTTTATAGATGCTTTTTCAGAACTATACGTACATAAAATGCTCAGCATTCTTTTGTTGTAATCATCCTCAGTCATAAGTACCAGGCCACCCCCCTTTATCAGGTTTTAGTACTCGGATGTTCTGAGCCCTTAAAATATTTAAAGCATCTATTTGACTTTCAGACACATTAACTCTATTAGCAGCTTTAGATTTATAATAATTTTCATTCAAGTTTCTCAAATCTAATTCACAGAGTTTCTCAAAAAGAAACAAAGAAGTATGCAAAGGTTGATTGAAAAGACTGGAAACATGGCATTCAGTATTCAGACTAGTGGTGCTCCCCAACAAACAGTTCAAGTTCAATTTTCGAACAAAAAGTTTCAAATCTAGTAAGGTTTCCGCTAAATGTGTTTGGACGGCACAAATGATAAACCCCTAGATAAAACATCAATAACTTCATAACGCACATCAACTTCAGTAAAATTATATATTTTAAAGTCACCTTTGCTGTTAACAAGAGTTCATGGGTAGGAATCAACAAATAAATTGTTAAATTCAGTTACTCCAGGACCCAGGATCATCTCCCTCACCGGTTGTTCCTCCTGGTGCGCCGAGGGTTGGAATTGCTGACTCTCGGCCCGAATTGTTTGATGACATGCCATTTTGAAAACCCGCCCAATTAGGCCCATTATTCACATCCCTTTGTTGGTTTCTCAGCCATTGGCTACGTCTAGGAGAAGTGCCCGGGCCAGTATTCAGTCCATCGGCAACATCCACATTGTCGATTAACCCGGAAGCCACAGACATATCCGAACTCCTCCTTTCTCCATTAGGGGATGAATCAGATTCAGGAAGGGATTGATTGACAGTGGTAACAGCTAAAGGTGGAAGGGGATAGGCTGTGCCATTGTTGTAATCCCTTAGATCATGTTCCAGTTTCTTGTTTTTAACAGATTTTAATTCGTCCACGGACTGTTCTATACTGTTAAAAATACGAATAAATTTGTATTTATATCTAAAAAAAAATCAGCATCATCTTTAATGATTGTTTCCAGCTTGAATAATTCATTCTTAAGAAGTTCAGCTTGCAAAGTGTAATGATGGACAAGCAATATAAGAAATTCACACCCTTGCTTGTCAAATAAAACCAAGTTCTTATGAAATTGTGAATTGCATACTAGACCAGAGGGAAAGCGCCATTGCCACAACCACTTCAGAATGTGAGATCTAGCAATCCATTCATGCAGGTAAACAGTCTCAAGCTGTACCTTTTTATATTTAAACATTTTCAGATCAAACTTCTTCAAGTTCTCTACAATGCTGCAAGTTAAAGGTTGAATTCTGGGACTATTAGACTCGTTTGACACTGCAGGATTGTATGTCCGGTGGATAGATGAATTTAAACAGTCAGACAGGGAAGGTAAAGTGTTAATAGCAGACCCCTCTCCTACTTGAATTCTATTTTCAGCCATGTGTAGATTGTTGTTATCACAGGCTAAAACGTTAGAAGATCCAGTAACATCAGTCATATAGAGAGGACCAGAAGAAATATTGGATAGGGTCATATTAGTCCTTACATCTGCATCAGAATTAACTCTGCCTGTAGAACTCACCACATTAGATGCCGGCGGACCTGAATTGCTAAGTTTCAAAGACCATTCATCTACTCGAGATGTCAGGTTCTGTATCAACAGGGTTAAATTTCCAATGATATTAGATGCCCCATCAGGTGATAAGTTAGACCTCTCTTAAGAAAATAACAATTGTGAATCCGGATCAAACCCACTTGCCATTATTATAAACCACCAAAAACAAAAGCAAACCAAACTGATAAATGAATAAAAGGCAAAGGGTATTCACCAGATCAATTTACTGTAAGTTCTTTCGAACGCAAAAATATACAAACTTCTTCAGACAAAAGACAAAGACTGCAGGGTTTAAATAAACCACCAAAGATGACATCATCATTCAGTCAGATACAATTAAAGGCACAGACCTTCCCTAAAAGCATATGTAAAATATATACATAAGGTAGCAACCTGTTATATAACAGTAAAAGCAAATACAAAAAATAAATAAAAACATATCTAGTATAAAAATCACATTTTTCTCTACCAGTCTATATGCAAACAGACGTTTATTAACGTCTTTCTGAGGAATTCAATTTAAGCAAACACTTCAAATAACTGGATTCATTCACTCCTGGAAACATATAGGCATTTGTTAATACCTGCCACCATACCTCCCTCATTTCTAGCTTAAGAGACAGGGTCCCCCTCTAGGGTTTTCCTAACCTGCTCTATAACAAGAAACAGAAAACAGTGGTCATTATATTCATTAATGTGCTTAGCTAGAGCATTGGCACAATCCCTTTTAAGAATATTGTACTGATGCTCATAGATCCTTTGTTTCAAATGTCTTTCAGTTTTACCTATATAAAACTGGGGACAATGCTGATATTCGGCCAGATAGACAACCACAGAACTATAGCAATTGTACCTGCCATTGATTGAATAGGTGTGGTACACTACTGTAAATTTATTCAAAGTCTTAATATGTTTACAATAATTACAGCTGCCACATTTAAACATACCCAGTCCTATACATAATGTGGGTACTCCTCTCAACTATATATACTGTATCTGACTGAATGATGATGTCATCTTTGGTGGTTTATTTAAACCCTGCAGTCTTTGTCTTATGTTGTCTGAAGAAGTTCCCATATTTTTTGCGTTCGAAAGCATTGATAATAAATTGGTCTGGTGAATACCCTTTGCCTTTTATTCATTAATATCAAAAGTAGTATACATTCAGTTTCATACAGTATGCTTTTAATAAATCATTTTCACTTCTGTGATAACTTCTATAGTTCAAGGGTAGCAGTGTGACTGGTTATATAGCTTCATAGGTTCATAGGAGGTTACTAGGCTATTGGCCCTAGGGTCTTTATAAGCCTAGCCATGTTATACCCTTGATCCTTTATTGACCAAGTTGTATGGTCTATATTTGCAGCATGAGTCTATGATCAGCACCGACTACCCTTTTCCAAGAGGGACATAGGTGACACCCCTGGGGTAAATTTATTGTCTCCCATCCAGTTGTCTAAGTTATGCTTAAATAGGGTCATTGAGGAGCTCTGTTTTATGTGAATTGGGAGTTTGTTCCAGAGGAGTGGCAATCTCTGGGAGACGTATCTGTCTCTCCACTCCAGCATGTCCTTAATGTTGTAGGCTAGGTTAAGATCTCTAAAGTGAGTGATTCTTGTCCCATTTGACTCACAGATGTGCAGCATTTCCATTAGGGAAGGGTCTGAGATTGCTCTGTAGGCCTGGTTCAAGTCGCTTCTCAGCAGCCTATAAGAAACAGAGTGCAGTGATAGGGCCTTCAGTCTGTCCATGCAGGTCATGTGTTGAAGGCCCTGAATTTTCTTGGGGAGAAACCTCTAAGGCCTCTCCGGGTGCTGCAGGTGACTCGTGAGGTACATACAAAAAGGAGCACTGTACTCTATTAGTGGTCTGATGAGGGATGAGTACAAGGGAGTTATAACATTTTTAGCTCTGGATGTGATGCACTTGCTTATGAGATGTGCAACATAGAAGGCCTTCTTTACCACTGTGGACACATAGGATCAAAGTTAGGGTTACTATCAGCCTGTGTTCTCAAATCTCACACTGCAGGGCTTGAGATAAGGGGGGTAACTGCTAATATTGTAACTTGGATATGTTGGACATATAAGTTTACTGAGAAAATGACCCTCACAAAACAATTCCTATACCACTGCAACTAAGCAAGGTGACATGATTTTTTCTCTCAAGGGTATAAAAATTTTTGCAAAGAATATATGTGTGTGAGGATTCACTTTCAAACTTTGAGATTCTGAAATATCAAATTTCAGTATCTCGAGACCATAACAACGAAAATGCATTTGATTGAAACTGCATATTGTCGAATCTGCTCTTTGTCAAATCAGTAGTAGGTGTGCTGTAGTCTGTTCTTCCTGGTGTGCTGTCACTTTAAGGTTTAGTGCTGTATGGGTAGGAAAGATGGTGACCAATGTGTGGTTGTGTTCGCAGATTCAGGTAAGTTTTCAGTTTGTTAGGGTTTTGTGTAGAAATGTGGTTTTGTGTAATTTTTTGGGAAGTTGTAGAAGTCGGTTAGGGTAGGTAGGTGAGAGTGTGTATATGTAAGTTTTGAAAGTGGTGTGTTTTGTATATGTGTAGTGTGCATGTTTCTCATGAGATGAGTACAACAGTGTGGAATGGGGGAGTAGGGTGCATTACATTAGGTTTGTTGTTTTTTTATGTTAGTGTGACCTCGGAGTTGGTATATATCTGTATTGGGGGTAGCTTGCCCCTCTGCTTATAGTTGGTAGTGCTATGAGGTTTGTTTTATTGTTTTTGTGCATTTATTTAGGGGGGGATTGGGTATTCTTTTTATCTGTAGATTTCGAGGTTTTGGGTGTCAGTGTTTTTCTTTTTTTGTTTTTGTGCTTTTTCGTTGTTTTGGTCTTCATGTGATGACTATGCTAATTAATTTACTAGCTTCAACTCATTTTGTTTTTTTGAATCACTCAAAACAAAAAATCTTTCCCTACCACCTCTATCAGCATTGCAACCAGATATTCCTGCAAAAGACCTATCAAGGGCCTTAGTGTAATATTGAAGCCTGAAACAGTTTAGCCCAGGCTGTTACCCATGCCATCGGCATCCCAAGAACAAGGAACCATGTTGTCACCATTGCGGTGACATGATGAGCTGCAATCCTGACCTCCTAGGTCAATGACAGGATAAAGTTAAACAGGGGGCATCACCTATGTACTGTTGGTAGAGCTTATGTTAGCCTAACATGTAACCTGTTAGTGCATACCATCCGTAGATATTACACAGTGCCGTTTTTCTATCCATAGCCCCTGAAAAGATTGTAGTGAATAGACAGCTGAAGAGGAGGAGAATAGACCACCTAAGCGAGTGATAGGGTAAGTACTTCTACTTTAGAATATACAGCTTTTAATACTAAAAGCAGTATGCATTCAGTTTGGTACAGTACACCTTTTATAAATCACTTCCATAGTTTAAGTTGGTGGATGTTGTTAGTATCTGTGAGCATGCATCCTGGGCTATAATTGTAGAAGTGGGTCAAGATGTTAAGGTCATGCTTCCCAAACTGTAATGAACCCTGTGGGTTCAGCTCCCCCCCATATGTGTTCTTATAATTTTTAAGTTGAGGTGTATGAATCATTATAGTAACTAAAACATTAACATGAGAAATATGGATACGCAACATTGTTTATGGCAGGTGGACATTTAAGTCACACACTCTGTCAAAATATAGTTATTTTGCTTATAATACCTCTCAGGAGAATTATTTATTGAACAAGCAAGCCCAGCTAGGATAGAGACTCTTTTCAGCAGAGGCCTGGGGAGAAACACTCCAGACACATGTTTTTGGAATGTGGGAATAAACCAGAGTACCCAGAGGAAACTCACACAAACACAGGGAGGACATGCAGACTCCGCACAGAAGGCACCCCAGCCAAGCATCAAACTGGAGAATTTCTTGCTATGATGTGACAATGTTAACCACTGCACCACCTGTATGTATGTCAAGCAATTTTTTTATATGCATACATTTGTCTAAGACATCACATTAGTGTCTTGGACTACTGACCCCTGTTGGTTTGTCCAAGCAGCTCATCACATTAATTCTTTACTTTTTCTGAATGCAGATGATGGTTGTGGATTCAGACCCCCTTCTCACTTATCTATGGTAACAGCCTAGTTAAATTCAGAAGTGCAGTTATTGTTCAATAAAGTATAGTAGGTATAACTTAATCGCATCTATGGTTAATAATCAAACAGACTAACCATTGAACGGCACATCATCGAAAGCAAACCATCAAACATCCATTCCTCAAATGTGCACTTCATCGAACCTGTGAGGCAGAGAAAGTAACCAGTTGGTCAACACTTCCCCATCTCACGTTTCCCACTCTAGTGCGATCTCAGAGTTTGTATATATATATATATATATATATATATATATATATATAGAGTGAGTGAGAGGGGTGGGGGGCAAGCCCCCCCCACACACACACCCCTGGGTGGCTTTGAAAGACTGCAGTTTGTGAGATGGGAAAGTGTTTGCGATCTAGTTACTTTCCTCATCTCACAGGTTTGATGAAGTACACATTTAAGGAATAGATGTTCGATGGTTTGCTTTTCATGATGTGCTGTTCAATGGTTAGTCTGTTGGACGATTAACCATAGATCCAGCGTAATCATACTACAAGCACATATCTATTTATTTATGTATTTATTTACATTTTATTACTGGGAAAGTGCACTGATCAATACTGACAATTTCAGACAGCAATGATGAAGTACAAAACATTTCACAAACAAAAAATACAGAAATGTAAAGAACAACCGAGTAGGTCAAACTAATTAGAAAAAAAAAATTGTGTATATACATTCCAGTGAACAAACGCAGTGCAATATACAACCAAGAAGACTGTAACATACAATATATATATTAGTTTCTAAAGGGGGTCAATCTTCAGCGAATCTTGAGAGAGGAGATGAGACTTGGAAGGGAGATAGGTTAGGTGATATGTCCTTTGTTGAAACAGAACATTGGGCTTGAATGAAGAAGTGATTTTTGAGATACATTATGAATTTGGAATAAGTGTTGATTTCCTTACTATAGATGGGGAGAGCTTGCCAAATAGGTGCCTGAGAACAAAAAGCATGTGCAGTGATGCAGAGTTTGCTTCTAGAGGTAATAAGAGTTGGTGTGGCTTGTGAGTAGTATCTCAGATTGTATGAGGAAGTTTTTTTATTGAAATCTAGTGGCAAGGAGAGTAAATGTGTGGAGTTGGAGTAGTTTGTGGAGTTGGGAAATCTAAAAATATGTTAGATCTTAGCCTTATGGGTAGCCATTTGGCTTTTTCTAGGGTGAAACAGTAATGCTCAAAGAGAATTTAGCTTGTAATCAATCGGTAGATGCTATTAGATATAGTCTAGAGTGTGGCTATGTTTTACTTGAAAGAAGAAAAATTGGGAGCCCAGATTCAACAAGAAAAATAACTCCTTTGCCAATGATTGACCTGGCTGGTTGCGATAGAAAATGGGAGTTGTTTCTGGCCCAAAAGAGGAGGGAGTTATTTTTGGCTCTCACTTTGTCTATGTGGAAATGGAAGTTTAGTGACTGATCAAGCCACAGTCCTAGGTATTGAAGGTGGAGATTATCTCTATCAAATGGTTGTGCAGGCCAAAGATAGTTTAAGAGTCAGGTGCTGGGTGAAGTTTTAGTGGAGTTCCAAAAAACATAGTTTAAGTCTTGGTGGGGTTGATATAGAGGATCATGAGTGGGTTGCCGATCATAACCCATTTACTATGTGTTCAAGACATGGATGCCAAGAAATTCACCTAAAGAGTGAAGCTCCAGAGTTGAATCTTGGCATCTGTCAGGAACACATCATTTAGGGTTATGATCAATGAGACAATCATAATTCTTTGTAGTTCATGGAGCTTTATCTGTTCTATATACTGCTAGTTAAAGGGGGAAATCTCTGTTTTCCTGGGTTTCAAACCCATAAAACACTCAGTGAGCGCTGTCAAGAGGGGTGATGTAATTTAGTCCATTAGATTTACACTTCATTCCATACCACTCAACTGTCCAAATTTTCACAAGACATTAAGATTATTCATGTTTTTGGTCAGGTCCTCATAAAATGTTATTTTTTGGACAAATCATTGAGGCTTGAAGTCACTAAATAATGACATACATTTGAGTTTTAACCTTAACTTTCTTGAGATTAAACAGGGGAACATGCATCTTT
>NC_056746.1:542252735-542420235 GCF_019279795.1 Protopterus annectens
ACTCAATGGTATGCATGGTGCACCACAACCAAGCTGCAAGGGTTGCTAAGGGTCTGTGACAGTGTTCAGCGCGGTAACTAGGAATTAGTAGTCAATGCCATGCAAATGATGCAGGTAATAGTGAATCACAAACGTCCCACCGGACTAAGGATGTACCATACGGCGCAGCGCTACAACACTGAGGAGTGGCTTAGAGGTATACATGACATCAGCAGTGGGGTGTGCCACCATAGCTTGTAAGCACATTGGAGCAATGCAAATCCGGCCTGGCCGTTGCTAAGCAAAGCCGCAGGACAGGGGTGGGGAGGTAGGTATAGCATCGTTTAGCTGACAGCACATATGGTGCCCGAAAGCGCATGTGTACGGGGAGGAAAACATGCCCGAAACCTGGTAAGTGGACGCACGCACTGCGCACCATAGCTCAAACAGGAAGGTCAGGGGAAGAAAATAAGGAAATGCCGCCGTAGGGTAATTGGAGTACAACTGAGCAATTAACACCTATTAACTCACACTGGGCAATTGACGACAGCTGACAAGTCTGCTCGCAGAAACCTGCAAAACAGGATAGGGGAGGTGTCGGATTGCAAAGAAAAGAGAACTGTCATAGCAGAGCAAAGCAAACCTGCAGTAGACCGGCCATAGAACACATTACGCAAGATAAGCCAGGTGTAGGAAAATACAAATGAAAGCAAGCTGTTGGATGCATGCCAGAAAATGGGAGGTGAAATGTTAAGAAATGTAAAGGGAAGGGCAAGAGGTAATCCACGGCAGCCAAATGTAATTCAACACCAAAGGCACCACAATAGTAGTTCCTGTCGTAAAACACATAAGATACCCTGTAGCTACGATCGTACATACACACCCTATGACATCATTGGTGTTCACAGCACAATAGTATAAAGTGTGAAAGCACCCCCCACACACCTGTGTATTCCCAAACACTGCACCATAGGTGTAAACATACGGGGAACTTTTACAATGTACATGTTGGGAGCTGTCATAGCTGTGATTCATCACCATGTGTTAGAGACTGGCGGTGTTGTGGAGGATGATGCTGACAACCACCGCAGGCCCCGGAGGAGGAGAAGAGTGTTCTGACCAAGGGTAACCTACCAGGGGCTACATGATCTGGAGACAGTAGAGCATTACAGAGTGGACAGGGACATCTTACAGTAAATAGTTTAGCTGTGCCGGCCACGCCCGAGATCCAGAAACAACAGAGGGGAACCCATCCCAGTGGACATGAAGGTATGTGTAAGCTTGCGAATACTAGCCACAGGTACCTTTCAAAGGCCAACTGGAGATATAATGGGGATCTCACAGGCATCAGCATCCAGGGTACTACACCAGTTCCTGGATGCCATGTTACCATATGCCAATGAGCATATATACTTCCCCCGAACTCAGGAGGAGTTGGCCAGCAATATGCGTCTCTTCCACCATGTGGCACACTACCCGGAGGTACTGGGTGCGATAGACTGCATGCACATACATATCAAGTCACCACCCGGTGAGCATGGTCGGCGCTACATAAACTGCAAGGGATACCACTCCATCAACTGCCAGGTCGTGTGCAATGCCCAGGGCATTATCATGGATGTGTGTGCTGGCAGCCCTGGAAGCTACCATGACTCCCACATCTGGCATGCCTCACAGCTGTATCAGGTATTTGTCGGGGAGACATCCCACATGGCCACCATGTGGGGGATGCTGGCTATGCACTGGAGCTGTGGATGATGACTCCCATCAGAAATGCACACACACCCATGCAAGAACGCCATAATGAGGCACACGCACAAACCAGAATCATCATAGAGCGTGTGTTTGGGATGCTGAAATCATGGTTCCGTTGCTTGGACATATCTGGTGGAGCCTTGCAGTACTCTCCAAGCACGTGTTCCCAAATCCTCATAGTATGTGCCATACATAATATAATCCTGCGGAAACAGCTGCAGCAGGGACAAAATGGTGAAGGCCCTCCACAGCCCACCGCAGTTGCCAAGGCCATCACAGGCGCAGAGGGATTCAGACCACGAACACCCTGTGCCAGCCCCAGTAGGCAGACGAAGGCATGCCCAATATGCCTATGCCTTGGCAAAGAGGGAACGTATAGCACATACTCTGACAGTGTAGGCCCCTACGGACTGACACACCTCTCCACCTGCACATACAGTAAAATGGATGGTACACACACACAACCACCTGTAAATTGTAATGTATAGGTGGTCTACTGTGTGAATCCTACATAGGCAGCCCTCAACCATTGTACACACAACAGCTATTGGAACAAGGAATGTCAACACCTGAACAGTACACGCACCTATCAGCATATGTTGGTACTGTGTGTATAGGTTCCTAGGTACATCAGTAGGTACACGCCCGATTGTCAGAGGCCATTCATCAATCGAGGCAAACAGTGTCTGCTGTCATCACCACATCGAGTAACCAACTGTCGCTCAGTGGAGCAGAGCCAATTGCAGGATCCATGTGTGTAATCACTGTTCCCCACACACTCTGCATGGATTCCCTGGTGTGTTAATGAGGGGCTCCATATAATGTAATCATGGATGTAGTAGCGAAGCATGGGGTGTACCCATGACAGGTATCTGTCACCCCAGCATGCTCCACCTATGGTTGTGTGAAGGTGTAGCACATTATAGTGTGTGGCTCACTGTGACATACACACCCAATGCTGGAGCACATCCATTAAACATCACTTGGACATACCATTAATAGATCTCATCCATATGTAAACTAACTGAGTTACCCATTTGATTGCAGAATGGAGTAACAGCCATAGTATAGTCCACATACAAAACGCCATAACACGTTTACAAATCCCAGATGCCCAAATGGTAAATGCAGTGACTGTCGTGCATGTTCACGGTCCCATGTCCTGCAAGGGATGTAACATAATCCCGAAGGCATGAATAATGCATGTTGGATGCAGGTCATCAGATCGTGTTTAGCACGTTAGCGGGAATATGCGTTGCCCAGTGCTGGTAAGCATTGTTTAAATATGACTATACGGATATGCGCGAAACAGGACTAAGCTTCTCTGAATATCATGCAGATCATGGTCAGTGATGTCCAGAACAGGTGAAACCAGCATTATTCACCCCTGTACTAATAGTGCCTGCTCTGAAGGGTAAAATGACCACTGCCAGGAGTAGAACACACAATCATGTACACAATCACCTAACACTAAGCTACCCAAGATGTACCAACGGCAGGTGTGTAATGTGACAGGTTCAAACACAAACGTGCGGAGTCCAGGTAACAGTATACACTGACATGTACACAATGAAAGGTGTATTCTGCCTGTTACTCTCTCTGTCATATATATATATATATATATATATATATATATATATATATATATATATATACAAAATAGAGATAGAAAGGGTGATAGAGAGATATATGTTGATATATACGGATTCATCTATATCTGCAAATATGTAGATAGGTCAACAACATGTACACAACCATGGAGGTACAAATAAATAGGATACTGCCAACTATGGAATGTGTCACATACCAACACGCATAATCACAAGGCTGAAAGACCGAAAGAACACAGTACCGGAACACTAGAACTGCGTGTAATATTATCACAATATTAAGGGACATTTAGTTATCGCTGCCGGTGTTGTGGTCCATGTAGGTACTGTGTTCAACTGTGTTTGTGATTGCCGTAGTCTGTGTATGTGTGTGTTGAGGGTGCCGTGTGCATTTCTGTGGGACTGTAATGTGTGTGTGTGTGTGTGTGTGTGTGTGTGTGTGTGTGTGTGTTTGCATCATGTGTCTGTTAACTCGGAGGTAGATCATTATGGTAGGTGTGGTTATAGCTGGCCGTAGGCATATGGTTACCACCTGTCCCACTTTAAGAGGGACAGCCCCTCCCTGGGCAGTTGTGTCCTGACAAAAAATATTAAAAAGGGCAAATGTCCGAGATTGTAGGACATAATTATGTCCCATATATTATGTAATAGTTGCATTAAATAGTTATGCCTGTATCTAAAAAACGTAAATGTTACATGAAACATGATAAGTAGCTAAAGTGCTACAAGAATAACTATGTATTCAGGATAAAAGTATGTGCTAACCTGTGTACTGATCGTGGGTATGTGTCGGCCTGTAAACACCAATGTGTGTCCTGCAAATGTCCCACTATGGCCATTTGAAAAGGTGGCAACCCATGCCAAATAGGTTCAGTCACCAACACAACTGCAATGAGTGCAAATATCTGTGACAGAAATACACGGGACAGCTGTCATTTAGTAACATTCCTTTACATATCGCTGTATTTCCGGAGGTATGGAAGTATCAACCTCACCTGCATACTATATAGAAACCAATTAACAACGGTCCAATGTATAAGCCCGTAACAACCATAGTTTCAGTCTACTAACTGATAGCTCTTCAATTAGGGAAGGAGCCCACACACATATATGGAATAAGTAGAAATGCAGTCCCCACAAATCTGTATATGCTATGTACACCCACCTACATCTCCCACACATGAAACAATAGCAATACAGACTGTAATGACATCACAAACAGCCACTCACTCAATTACATCTGCAGAAGCGTTAACACACCTTGTGAGAGACACATTTGTAAAGGCACCATGTGAAATCGTAGCTGCTGTATAATGGAACAGACGGCAATGTTACAGGTTTTCTTTGCAATAGTCCCTTATCAGATGGGTGAGATGACAGGTACACTCACATGTACACATACTCTAGCCATCACACACAATCCACGGAGGACATGAATCCAAAATATCCGTGTCTCTACAAATAGCAGTTGCAATTCCACACAACAAAACACATACAGGCCGTCTCCTCGAAGGTAGGGCAAAAGGGCAATGCCCAAGTGGAGAATTCAATTATACCCCACTGTTGCCGCGTAATTGGTGAATGGAGTAGCTGCACAGCTGATGTGCATGTAATAATTTACTCAGGAACACCAATTGGTGGCAGGAAACCACATGTTACAGGTATGGACGTATATAAGGATGTCTTGCCAGACATTCAAAACGTATGCTCATACCATAGAACCGTTTAAGCAGTAAAGGTGTAAGAGAGATATTTACAAAAGTTCGGAACACTAACAAGGTATGTAGAACACTCAGTATGTTAGTGTATGTATTGCCTGTTTTGTATTAATTAAAAGTGTCCGCAATGCATAAAGTGGGAAAAGGTATTATGTAGTGATGTCTTGCTGAGCATAGTAACGCTTGTAGAAATTGTGTGTCCTGCTGTGGGCCACAAGGTAAACATCACAGACACCACAAGGATGCTACATGAGGACTTTAAACAGAACAATTCCACACCAACCCTACAAACCCAGTACAGATAAGGGTGGCCACGTAGAAGGATATCCACACCACATTAGCAATATGGTTATCAAAGGAGTGGGTGCTGCATACGTGTGTACTAAGATCCCATATAATGTCACATGTATGTAGGGGACTACCACCTATGTGATAGTCAGTGGGTGATTGGTGTAATCCAAAGGGGATGTTCATGCACCATGTGTCATGCAGCTTGAGGCCATGTTATCGACATCAGGTATCCATCACAGTGACACCCTTATGGAGGGAGTCTGTATCAGCTGGTGGATCAATCATGGCACCTTGTATGCAGTTGTCTGGAAACCTAGTCAGGGAAAGTCCCTCTGTGCTAGCCTGTACCTCAGGGAAACATATACCGAACATGAGGGGCCCTATGACTAAGGACTGTGGTACGCCAAGTGTAACTGAAATACAGTAGGTACTACGGTATCCTACCCTCATTGTGTGGGTCCTGTCTGTGAGCCACTTTGCATAACATCCTGAGACATAGGGGTCGATATGCAGGTGGATGTGTATGTTGTCAATATCAGAATGGAGAACGGTGCTGAAAGCCAATGAGAGGACAATGTAGGCTGTGTGGACCCCATTACCGTCATCACCTACCCTGGTAACTGTATCAAAGGAGTCCACCAGGTGTAGGAGCCATGGTCTGACCCTAACAAGTCCAACCTGGGTGGCATCAAAGGTCTGGAGCCCACCAATGCCTCTGTGAATGACTTCCATTATGATGTGCCCCATAGCCTTGCATAACAGTCCAGTCAAGCGTATAGGGCAATAGTCCCTCTGGTTCATTGTGGCGCCACCTGTGTGGAGTGTGATAACTGTTGCGGTGTGCCATTCAGGGGCCACAATGTCTGATACAAGGCTATTAGTGAATCTGGTGGCCAAGTGGGGAGACATGTCGTTCTGAGGTTTGTGTAAATCACAGCCTGGGATGTTGGATGGTCACATGGAGTCTGTGCTCCAGGCCTTAGGGAGTGCAGGTTGGAACTGTGTAGTTGTGACCGCAGGGACCCCGCAATGTTCCTGAATGGATTATGGCCCTGTAGGGAGTGAGAGGGTGTAAAGTTAGCAGTGAACCCATCCACCAGAATGTTGCCAACATCACTCGGTTCTGTAATGTTCCTGAGTAACCGACGTATGTCAGAGCAGATGTGGGTATTGCCATTGACTACTGACATACCTCCATAATGCTTTGTGGTACACCCTGGAATGTGTTGCAGTAATGTTTACGTAGCTAGGTTTGGAGGATGTGATAAGGGATCCCGGAGCCCTACTGAGGCTGACCAATGAGCTACCCCACCCATGGGATTGTACTCCACTTTGCAACAGCCTTCACCTTTTGTTGTACATTATGTCCATGGAACTGGACTCCCAGAGTGGCGTCCGTTATCTGGTGGGTACTATCATGGCTCTGTTTGGAATAGCATGATCCATGCAGTCGTGTAAGTGCTAATGAAGTGCACTGGGGTATGTTTCATCGTTTGTATTTGCATTGTCCATCTGCACGGGTGTCATGACGTTTACTACTACTGTCATAAGACATCTGTAGTAGGCATTGTACTAATCTTGTACTGTGTATGCCGTGAAGGGTGTGGTGCCGGGATGTGGATAAAAAGGGTGGTTAGCATATGTTCGGAAACTACCATCAAGGGGATAACCACTGGTGTGGAACACCAGTGACATGTTGGTAATGTCCATGTCTAGGATATTGTTGGTCTTGGTGGTGGTGTGTATGGGTTGATCCAGCCGAGTGGAGGTTATGAATCCTGGACAGCGTTGGCCTAATGTGTCAGTACATGAGTAGCTATCCCAGTTAAGTGTGGGGTAGTGTCAGTCACACATCAGTAGTATCTGTCTGAACCCTACTGTCCAGTACACCAAGAAATGAGGGCCGGTAACCATGGGGTATGTTGTTGAATCCGTAGCATGTTACAATGTGTATATCAGTTCTGGCCACAGTTAGTTGCACGTGGATCACCTCAGTGCATTGTGCTAAGTAACCAGCCAGGAGGTGTGTACAACATAGTGAAATATGGACACACTTCAGCCATAGGTGTTCTGGTCCAGGTTACATGGTTGAAAGGTGTGGTCTGCGTAAAACCTGTCAGTGCATGTGTGCTCTGCGGAGCCTAGAGGCAGGTCCCAGTCACTGCAGAGATATTGAAGTGGTCCATTATTAGGAGTGCCGTGCCTGTGTGCGTCAGAGATGATGTCAAGCATTGAGTCACATGACTCCATGTTTTGCTTGGCTGTTCCCGTTCTGGTGGTGTTATTGGAAACTGTGCAAGACAGGCAGTATAGGAGCAGCAAGAGCCTTACATGTTATCTGTACTCCCAGGGCTGACAGGTGCAGGTCATCTGTGCCAAAGCATCGTGTTTTGTAGACCATGTCATTCAAAGCGGACAGATACCGGATGTCTGTGGAATGACAGCAGAAGCATAGGCAACTGTTGAAGTGAAACAGTCAGTTGTTGTACAGTGGTATCTAGTCTGGATGAATGCAGAATGCTCCCCAGGGCTTGGCCAACACCTTCTGGGCTACAAGACCGGAGAGCTATTGCATGTCCCTGCACATGTAGTCTGTGAAGTTACATCTCAGGGCAGTCACACTAACATGGAGAATGGCAGTCAAATTGTACCTGGTGAGGTGTGGCATGAGTGCATAGGTTATGCTGCAGAATGAGTTACCCGTCAGCTAGATGTAAGCGACTATCACCTTGTGTAGCCTGCTGAGTGGGACATCAGTGTGACTGCCTACAGAGTCACCTATGACTGGTGTTTTGGTTATGTTATAACACCCTATTGGCTGTAGTTGATGGGCACACATGAGTCTGTGGGCTATTAGTAATTGTTGTTGTGTTTGGTGATGGGGGTTGTCTCTGGTGCCTACACAGAGTATGGAGAGGTTCTGCAAATGTCGTACTCATACTATGTGTGGCCTGTGGTGGTGGAGATCTTGTGAGACTATGTGATGAGTGGGGTGTGTTGCAAATGTTACATGTCCCCACATGAATGTCAGGTACAGTCTGGGTTGGTGAGAGCATTACCCCCAGCATGGCTACATATGTGCATTTCCCACAGGCTGTAGTGTCGTACGTTGGGTGGTGAGCATTGACTGTGTACATGAGACAATTGCTCTATTGCCACATGTTCGCCATATTCATCATATAGACAGGCAATAACACTGGTACGTGACAGTTGGACATGCCTGTATATTCAACCATGTCTCACAAGATATGTGAGTTATGTGTGTACAACAGCTGTTGTACTGTAAGCAAGCTGGAAATTTAAGGACAGACAATGTACTTGTAAGAAATGAATTGGAATGGGTGCTATAGTAATCAGTAGCTCATGAAGTGCTCACAAGTTCTGAACAAGTGCTGAGCATGAATAGGCAATACAGATAGGGAGTTGGATAATATCAACCCACTGCAACCCACAAGTGGAGACGACAGTCATAATTGGAGGCACTGCACTATTACCCTGCTGAGTATAGTCTGCAAGTCTATGAACCTTTATTAACGTAGATGTTAGCAGTACAGAAGTAGATGACAGTATGGATGATTTCACACTGCATAGCATACCTGTGACAGGTCACAGGACATCATCACCCATACTGTGTTTCAGCTACACTGAGTATACTAGATGTACCTTTGTATGTCACAGGAGTGTTCTACCAGTGGCCTGTTGACAGAATCAACACTACAAAAGGTGTCAGAGTGACATGTGCATATCACACCAGTGGCAGCTACAGTAAAACAGGGTTAATGTTTTGTACTCTCCCCTCGTTGCAGCCCATACCACACAGACAAATGGGAGGCATCTGTGTATGTAAGGATGTGAATGGCCATGACCTAGGAGCAATAGCTGCCTCAGTGTTGTGGACAACATACAGAATGGGCTTTGTGGGTGAGGTGTGTGACATATGTGCACAATCTGACAGCTGATAATAGCATTGTCACTGCTAGGTGAATAACCCTGTACCCATTAACTACCACCTAGGCAGCGGTCAACATTATGGTCACTGTGTAAGGGATGGTACTGTGCAGTTCACCTCACTGAGTTGGTGACGTCTCCAGGCCTATTAGGTAGTCATACGAGGCACCCATGTAATGACAGGGTGCCATCCATGAGCATGGAGATCATTGGACAGGCATACTCAGCACTCGGGTGACCAATATAGGATCACATATCACCTTTAAGGGGTATTGGCCATGCGTGGATGGGTGATACCAGCCTTCACAATCCTCACCTCCACTATGCAGCATGCTGGCTACCTTGCATAAAGACATGTGCTACACTGTGATGTTGGACATGCTACACGTACATATTCTGATCTGAAAGACATACGTCATGGACAGCCAGCATCCTACTACAAGGATCGCCACATGCTGGACAGATCCCTGTGCCATACATGTTACATACTCCCACCATACCATGCAACCCTGTCCATCAAAGCTGCACATGTCATCTCTGTCATACATGGTGTGATGACCGCATGGTAGATGTATTATTAACTGTCTGGATCAGTAATGTGGCACTGATGCACCTCGCGGTGGCAAAATGGCTGCTGGATACAGTTAGGAAACCTTGCCTGTACATGCTATAGTTGATAACCATTCCTGCGAATGACGTCCGGCTAGCCATTGTCCCATGTCTATCACATGTGCAACACAGGCGATCTGTGGCAGGATGTTGAACTGCTGTACAGTGCCGTGTAGATGTATATGGCAAAACACATGCATGTAAAGGTTCCGTGCGTATGTGTGCATTGTCACTGCTCATGTCCATTAAGGCAGTGTATGTGTTGATATGTGACATATACACAGCATCAAGGTCAACAGCATCACTGTGGACACATCCAGGCATGTGCTGATAGGTAAGAACATCAGTACAGGCAAACAGACATGCTCACATCAAGACAGCATTCACATGAAGTATGAACAATGTAATGAGGTGACACACATATATGGTGATGATATCCAATGCATAATGGGTGTTACATGTGTGACACAAACATGTCAGTCGTGTCAGTGTCATGATGATTTTCAAAGATAACTGTGCAGATGTACTAGATGTAATACAAATGTATGTGCAGCTGTATCTCTGTACATCTCTGTGATACTGTGACCTGTCACCATCATTATGTCTTCCAGATAATGCCTCATTCACGCCTGCCAGAGTACAGCCGCCAGGAGGATGATGTCCTCATCCCGTACCTCCATGAGAACTATGAGGTGTTGTTCAGTCATGCGCCACAGCATGCCCAGCAGCATGATGACCTGTGGCAGGACCTTCGCAGGAGGGTTAATGATGTGGGTGGCCATAACCGCACCTACCAGCAGGTGCGCAGACACTGCACGGACTTGATATGACATGTGAAACAGCATGCCACTGCAATCACCAGGGAACAAGGTGGAACAGGTGGTGGGCCACCAACCCAGCCCCCACTCACACACACCGAGGAGCTACTGGCCAGCCTGGGGACACCCTCAGAACAGCATCCACAAACACTAGCTGCCATCGTGGAGGTGGGTGTCTCCCAACCAATGAGCCTGGAGTTGCCTGGTAAGTCCCTACTGCACATATGACTACTATATCCCATTAAGTTGCATGTGTCACTGTACAATATGTAATGTAACATCATATGCAAGGTATGTTTACACACATGCTGCATACTATAGTATGCTACCCTGTGTATGCACACATGTGCATACTATATGCTATTGTACAGGCAAATGTGTTAACATGCACAGTGCACCCTGTGTCTGTCATACAGTCATGGATAATGTTCAAACTGCTGTGTCACCCCTATTCAGGTACCTCTGGCATGCCGCACAGACATCAGTCTGTTGCAGGTGAGACTGTCATTAGTATCAGGCTTGTTAATGCATATATTTATTTGCCATGTGGCCAGTTAACACATGTACACATGATGTATGGTCCAGTCACGATATACAGGTCGCATCTCCCATCATTCACACTGGCTATCCACGTGCAATATATACAAACGAAATGAAACACCGACATGAAACCACAGTATCTGTCATTGCTACATGTGTGGACAGCTGTGCATACAACGGTGGAGGTGTTGTTCAATGTAGGCATCTGTACTATACATTGGAACAACACATGTGTGGTACACAAACAGTACCACACAGTGAGCTGGGATATGGGCAGCCCACAGGAGTCACCATTGTGTTATATGCCCCTGCAATGGGTGCACACATTGTGATGTGCCATCTGACATGTCCCAGACATGTAGTGTTCTGGCTGCAATATTGTCACACTATCCCATAATACATACCCCACATACCAAACATACAACCCGTTGTCTGCATAGCCCTGTGGATGGTGACATATCTGACATCTATGGGTGTATGTCATATGGGACTACACAGACATGTGAGATAGATGGCCATCACAAACATTTAGCCAACACATGTTCACACATGGCCATGGAGGATGGCCAGAGACATGTAGCCACACAGTAGATGTGATGTGTATACACCCTGTTGCACATTGTCCACACATGGTCCAACTATAGCCTTAGTTGACTGATTATACAGTTGATGTGGTACACTGGACATCCTAAAAGCCTGTGCATATCTAGTGGAGGTGTCACATAAGTCGACCTTATAAGATGTGTTGAACATCACGACTGTGTCATAGCATGACAGTAGTCACCAGTACAGCTTCCACAGACATTGACACCACATCAGGCCACAGATACCGTACATTTCCCTTGCTGCTGTAGGACATCACCATCAGCCATGCACCTCATGTGTGTGGTACATCAATGTCATGTGGGACATGGTGTATTGACAAGTCTGCCATGTGTGGACATGGTTGCCAGGCAGCTAAGACTCTGTAGTAGTTGTGCAGGGGTGTCATCCATAGGTCTTCCAGTGACCTGTCACATGACACAGCATGGTTTGGTGTGTATACACCTCAGCAACATGGGTCACAATCCACAGTTATGTCATGTGTATGCACGCAGTTATGGCTATGCAATGTGTGCATATTACACACTGTATATCAATATAGATGCCTCATGATGCCATGCAATGGCACAGTGTCTGTACTTCACACTGTATAGCAATGTAGATGCCTCACACTACCCTTCCATGCTCATGCACATTTGCTAAACGTGCATTCTATCTGTAGGGCATACAGACAACACTGCAATATGATACCCATTACAACGCTGTACATGTGTCAGGACACCATTGTGTCCGATATGTATGCATGTCAATGCACACATCAGCAGATTACATGTCAAGGTCACTTCAGCCATGTGTACTGTTAACCTGTGCTTGTCCACATGGTGTATCACAGGGATGCATGCTTACTACCATGATTGTGTGAACTGCATGGCTACTGATATGGCACCTGCTTGCTGGTGTGTGCAACCCAGGGAGGTATGCTAACTACCACTATTAATGTCTGAGCTGCATGCCGTCTGCTGTATCACATGCATGCTGCATGCCATCTGTCAAATCGCATGCATGGTGTGTGTGTGTCTGTGTGTGTGTGTGTGGGTCTGTGTGTGTCTGTGTGTGTGTGTCTGTGTGTGTGTGTGTCTGTATGTGTGTGTGTGTGTGTGTGTGTGTGTGTGTGTGTGTGTGTGTGTGTGTGTGTGTGTGTGTGTGTGTGTATTGTAATTTGGAGTCTTTCTTTGCATTCACAGGTGATGTAGGTGCGTTACCCTCCTGCGGTCCGTCTGATGTTAGTGTCCCCACAGATACTAGCAGTGATGAACATATGCATGAGGTACAGGCAGGGTTGTCAGGGGCTGAATCTGTGCCAATGGTTGCCATCCCAGCTATGTCCCCCTCTTCCCCGCACACAGTTCGCATGCCAACACATACCCCATCACCAGTGGCCATAGAGGAAGGACAGTCAGCGTGTATTAGCTTGGAACAGGAACGTGTGGTGGCTACAGAAGGTGTGTCTCCACACCATGGTGTCAGTGTAATGACTGCAGATGTGCCACACAGGCATGTGGCCAGTACTGCTCGTAGGAGGACCTCTGGCAGACATGCACCTGCAGGACAGAGCGCAGCAGCTGGTGTCACCAGGTGCATGTTCCAGACTGTAATGGCGACACAGGCATGTGCTGAATGGCAGAACAGAGAAGGGCAGAGGTTTCAGGGGGCTGCTATCCGTAATCTAAATGACAACATCCAGGCATTGGCAAATGCTCAACAGCAGATTGCTGATGTTCTTTACAGGCGATTGGGTGACATGCTCGGAATCCTTAACCATGGCATGGCAATCCGCGAGCATGAGCTGTCTGTGCTGGAACATCTGGTAGGAGTGAGGCATAGACCACGTGGATGTAGGCCAGCTACACCACCTAGTGCAGGTCAACGTGAATGAGCCACCTCACATGCCCACTCCCATAGTGCTGGTAGCAGTAGCAGTGCAGCTGGTGCTGTGCTGTCCACACCAGGACACAGCAGGCCACGTGGACATGGCCCTGGATGTACCCAGTGTGGATACTGTTCCAGTGGACATGTGTCATCAGACAATAGCCAATCTGTACCTCTGCCTGGTAGTGCCCATGCAATCCCTGGCAGGCACAGGTCACATGGCCGTGGCCGGACACAGTGAGTTGTACATCCTGGTCTGTACAATCTGGAGCTGTCAATAACACCCCTGTGTAGGCCTGGCAAAAGGCAGAACTGTGTGCAATCATACACGCACAGAGCAAAAACATCTGTAGGGCACCGCAACACCCACATGCATAATGACCACACATGTCCAATCAGATCACCGGCCCTTACCCACACACATGATGTCATCCACTGGTGCAGCCTATGCCCCTGGCAAACATTATCACCCTGTGCATATGATGATACCTGTGCCACATCCCTGTCATCCACACCATCGGTGCAGGGACATGCTCAAATGGTCTGATGCACAGGGTGAACAGAATAGTGAGAGAAGTGTATATTACATTAGTTGGGTACTGTTGACGCGCACCAGACATACCATGTAGTACAGGTTTATAATGCATTGTCATATGTTCACAGTATGTGTTTTGGTAACAACAGTAACAGCATGTTGGTAATGATGCCCTGGTTCCCTCCTTATGGTCTACTTGCATGTGCCAACAAGTAGCAGTGTTTGCAGTTCCCCATGTGTAAATGTGGAGTACTCACAGGCATGTATGGCAATACCAGTATGCTATACGGAGCCTCAACCTGACTGTTAGAAAGGCTACCATACCACAGATGTCCACACATCTACTGATCCAGAAGCATGTGGGCTGTTTAATAGGCTACAGCGGCTAGAGACGTGACATCCATACCAGGTCACATCACAGGTATGTTGACATGGTGCGGGGGGTTTACACAGCGGTCTGGCTGATGATAATGTTACAGGCCACTTGATAGCATGAGGCCTCACTGTGTAGCAGTAATACCCTGTCACATTACAGGATGAGAACACACACAGACATACACAGAAACACACAGTAACATGCCCACACTCACGGGGTCAACAACACTATAACGCACACTCGATAGTGTTGAGGTGAGGACCCCTGCCTATGTGGTAATCACCCTCACAGTACTGTGCACCCACACGACGCGACAAAGAGAATGAACATGTACAGGTAGCCAGTAAGGTTGAGACCGATGGCATCAACAAGGTAATAGACTGCATCACCATGAGGGGTTGGGGATCCTGTCTGTTCTGTATGGTAGCATACACCCTCACTCCATGCACCAGACAGCCATACATACACACACACACACACACACACACACACACACACACACACACACACACACACACATTGTGGAGTCCACAAATGTCATTCACATATGGATAGCTGACATGTGTGTGATACACACACCACCCCTGCCTATGTCATGCTTTCCACACTGCAGTATGTACAGATCTCTACAACAGTGTACAGGGGTGTGTAACAATTGGGATGTATTCCCCACCATATGTGGCATATATGGTCACACAAGCAAACACACACGGCAGTACTGTGAATGATACACCTGCTATATGATGATACGTCTGACAGACATGCAGCAGTATTGGCTGCATTATGTGTACCAACGCTACCTTCGGCAATTGTGCTGCTATATGCACACGGGAGGATGTAAGTGTTACAGGTGTCATGTGACTTATAGTCAGTAACACCCGACTGTTGTGTAGGTTTTATGTCTTCACCGTCAAGTAACAGTAACATAGCGTAAAGTTTGCACATGTAATGGTAGGATGGCTTGTGACATACCTGTGAGCCATCCCCGGCAAACATCCATCTGCAAAGGTGGATCACCACTTTATGTACACACATCCATCCATACCTGATGTACATCCTACCGTACTGTCAGTATTTCACCATATACAGGTGTCAATGATGGGGCTGCATTGCAACTGCATGTTGTAGTTAGGCACAGATGAATTACATACATCAGCTACTGCACATGCATGGTAGCTGCATGCACACCACTACATGTACATGTGTGTTGGTCCTACATGCCTGTCATGTAGCCATGTTTGTATGCATTGCAATTGGTGGACATGTGTGATGACATACATAACACATGGACTGTTGTATGATATGATGGGTGTCATGGGTAACTAGTACAGAGGGAATGTTTCCTCAGTCAACATTGCTACCTCATGTACTGTTAGCATTCAACAGCCATGGACCTACCTTCCATGTGCATGCGTGTGATTGCTGTAGCCACTTGTCTGCACAGAGGACAGCAAAAGCTATGGTATGTACATATGTGTTTTGTGTGTGTGTGTGTGCATGTGTGTGTGTGTGTGTGTGTGTGTGTGTGTGTGTGTGTGTGTGTGGTCCATGCACATATCCACTGCGATTACATGCATGTCATATCCAAACATGTGTGTTCTTTTGTGTACAGCGACAGTCATCTGTCACAGCTGTGTAAGACCCAGGGCCCCTGTTATGTGTAGAGCCGACCTGGTTATGTACAGTGGTATCATTGCATTGCATAACACATTATGGAACCCTGTCAGTACATGTGTAGTCTACACAGTTGCTGTAGACCTATGTACAGTCCACTGGTCATGAGTCACACGGTGTTGTGGTAATGTATGGATGTGTGTTGCTGGTCCAAGGACATGGTGATGTCTGAGGGCTACATAGTAGAATGTGGCGTTTACCTCTGTGATCTTCACCTGAGACATCTGTGATAGCTCTTGACTGTGTACTGGTCAGTACATGTGAGTGGCCTTCATGTATGTCGGGACAGTAACACCATACTGTGCCCTTCCGTGTTTAGAATCTGTGTGCATGCAAGACAGCCCTTCATGTACGTGGGGACAGTAACACCATACTGTGCCCTTCCATGTTTAGAATCCATGTGCATGCAAGACAGCCCTTTGCTGCTGCTAAGTGTGTGAGCATGCCCAGTACACCATTGTGTAGATGGACACACAGTACATTCCAAACTGTGCCCTTCCGTGTTTAGAATCCGTGTGCATGCAAGACAGCCCTTTGCAACTGCTAAGTGCATGAACATGCCCAGTACGCCATTGTGTAGATGGACACACAGTACATTCCAAACTGTGCCCTTCCTTGTTTAGAATCCGTGTGCATGCAAGATAGCCCTTCGCTTCAACTAAGTGTATGAGCATGCCTAGTACGCCGTTGTGTAGATGGACACACAGTACATTCCAAACAGACGTGTGATATTAAGTGTGTGAGCATGCCCAGTGACACCTTGTGTTGGTGATGTGCCTCTGTGTATGGGCATGGCCATTGACATCTTGTATAGCGATGGTGGTCATCCAGGCAACAGATGTCCATACCCCACATCAGGATGGATGCCTACATTGAATACACTGGTTGACTGTCTTGAAGGGTGTACTGTCTGTGGCGCATCTCGTATCTATGTTGTGTTGTAATAGTGCTCCATAGATAGGCAGCTGTCCCGCTCACACCACTGCCATGTGTTTGTCTACGTCTACCTTGGGACAGTAATATGCTTTTAGACTGCTCACTCTCTATACATTTCCTATTGGCATCTTTGCCTTTGCGGATGATGTCATCCACCTAGAAGTATGCCTCTGGGAGTGCTGTCTTCCAGTAATCTCGGTAGTGCGTTCTGTAACTGCGTAATGCTGTAGTGTGATAAGGTAGTTAGGTGTATGTTCGACTCCCAACCCTGCCAAGTGTGTGTGTGTGTGTGTGTGTGTGTGTTTGTATTTCCAGCTGCCTGGGGACAGAGTAATGCTTTTAGATGGCTCACTCCACATACATTCCCTATCGGCGTCTTTGCCTTTGCGGATGATGTCATCCACCTAGAAATATGCCTCTGGGAGTGCTGTGTACCGGTAATCTGGATAGCGCGTTCTGTAACTGCATAATGCTGAAGTGTGATAAGGTAGTTAGGTGTATGTTCAACTCCCAGTCCTGTCAAGTGTGTGTGTGTGTGTGTGTGTGTGTGTGTGTGTGTGTGTGTGTGTGTGCGTGTGTTTCCAGCTGCCGGGGGACAGAGTAATGCTTTTAGATGTCTCACTCCACATACATTCCCTATCAGCATCTTTGCCTTTGCGAATGATGTCATCCACCTAGAAATATGCCTCTGGGAGCGCTGTGTACCGGTAATCTGGATAGCGCGTTCTGTAACTGCGTAATGCTGTAGTGTGATAAGGTAGTTAGGTGTATGTTCGACTCCCAGCCCTGCCAAGTGTGTGTGTGTGTGTGTGTGTGTGTTTCCAGCTGCCTGGGGACAGAGTAATGCTTTTAGATGTCTCACTCCACATACATTCCCTATCAGCATCTTTGCCTTTGCGAATGATGTCATCCACCTAGAAATATGCCTCTGGGAGCGCTGTGTACCGGTAATCTGGATAGCGCGTTCTGTAACTGCGTAATGCTGTAGTGTGATAAGGTAGTTAGGTGTATGTTCGACTCCCAGCCCTGCCAAGTGTGTGTGTGTGTGTGTGTGTGTGTGTTTCCAGTTGCCTGGGAACAGAGTAATGCTTTTAGACGGCTCATTCCACATACATTCCCTATCGGCGTCTTTGCCTTTGCGGATGATGTCATCCACCTAGAAGTATGCCTCTGGGAGTGCTGTGTTCCAGTAATTTCGATAGCGCATTCTGTAACTGCGTAATGCTGTAGTGTGATAAGGTAGTTAGGTGTATGTTTGACTCCCAGCCCTGCCAAGTGTGTGTGTGTGTGTGTGTGTGTGTGTGTGTGTTTCCGGCTGTCTGGGGACAGAGTAATGCTTTTAGACGTCTCACTCCACATACATTCCCTATTGGCGTCTTTGCCTTTGCGGATGATGTCATCCACCTAGATGTATGCCTGTGGGAGTGTGGTGATGCTGGAACTCGGTAGCACATTCTGTTACTGCATAATGCTGTAGTGTGGTAGACTAGACAGGTAGGTGCTCGATTCCAAGGCATGGCAGGTGTGCGTTTTTGGCAGTTATACCGTATGTGTTGGTATCTGTGGGTGGCTAGCTGCGGGATGTGTTCAGTGTGTTTTGTTGCTGACCTATATAGTGCCCACAGCCCGCATATTCTGCCAAGACACTGGGTTGTCAACACATACATTCGCCAATAGGTCTGGTGAGTAACTGTCAGCAGCCCTACTCTTACCCTTGATATGGTCTGACCCATGTGATGCAACATAACACACGTGCCTTGATAGTAACAACACTACATGATGCAGGTGGCACATGTAGTTTCCTTTTCATTCCTGTCTAATGCATTGCTGTCATGTGGTCCGCTGTTGTGATATAAATGTCATATCTACATATGTGTGTACATGTATATGTGTGTATGTATATATATATATATATATATATATATATATATATATATGTACGAACAACAAGTAGAAACAATGTCCCAAAGATGTATAAAAAAACGTTTACCCAAAGAAGAGGCACTTCAATAGAGCCAATACGTTGTAGAATCCACAATGTTTTATTTTGTAATAAATTCTACATTTCTCATCGCTTTTTACAAGTCTTGGTTTGTGGATTTTTACAACGCCTTGGTTTGAAGTGTTTTTTCCTTGGTCTTCATTGTGGATTCTACAACGTATTGGCTCTATTGAAGTGCCTCTTCTTTGGGTAAACGTTTTTATATATATATATATATATATATATATATATATATATATATATATATATATATATATATATATATATATATATATATATATATATATATATGTCCATGTATATATGGATACAAATAATATATATGATATATGTAGATGTAGAGGTGGACATAGATGTGAAAATATATGTCTGGGGACATCAGCACTATTGAATGTTTGTGCCGGATGATCTGTACGTGATAACCTGGGATATATGTATATCTGCCATGGCATGGTGTTAATGTACATCGTCTGTGGTGTGCAGGGCCATGGGTTGTAGTCGTGTAGACACCGGTTATTTTGTTGCTGGAAAGACCATGGGACATCGAATATGGTGATAGTAAGGCACCTGTTGCCAGTTGTGTATGGATCTGAGCGACACTGAGCAGTGGTTATTAATTTGGAGGTTCGGTATGGGTCATATAACTATTCATTAGAAGACTATACTATGCAGATGAGGTTGACTATAGTGTATCACATTTATCACCAGGGTGTGCTGCTGGTCCCTGGAGTGTATGTGTGTAGTCAGCCGGGTGCAGGTCTCGAATATAGTTGACAGCATGGGAGGGGGGTCAGGCATACTGTATGTACATTGCAGTACTGTGCCTCGGGAGTGCTCCTGCCTTAGCACACCTAAGCTAGGGGTGTGTCTATACCTGCCTGGTGACATTGGGAGGGATAACAGCAGTGGTGTGGTAGTTAGGGTGTACAGGCTGCACAAACAGGTGTTGATCAGCGCAATCAGCAGATGACATGGTCAGCTTGCACATGAACAGTACATTAATGCGAGCAAGCAGCATACAGACAGGTATCATCCGCACTCTACACCACCGGTGTATACCTGCAGGGACATTTCACGACACAGTCCAACCAAATGACATGGGCTGCAGCAGGCAACATATACCAACATGTGCAGGAGGCTGGGGCAGTGAGGATGTGTATGCTGCCGAACAGCCCTTACTGGGGTGACATAAGACTTTATAGACTGAGGGTGACTTACCAGGGGCTACATGGGCTGGGGATGTTGGAGCACTATGGGGTGGACAGAGACCTCCTACAGCAGCTTGTTGACCTGTGCCTGCCACACCTGACACATCAAACAGGCCGAGGAAAACACATCACAGTGGATACCATGGTATGTGTTGGCCTAGGTGTACTAGCCACAGGTACCTCACACAGCCCAACTGGGGATATCATGGGTATCTCACAGGCATCTGCATCCAGAGTATTGCACCAGTTCACAGACGCCATGTCAACACATGCTAGTGAGCACGTACATGTGCTCAACACACGTGATTAGTAGACCAGCAATATGCATCTGTTCAACCACATGGATGACTACCCTGGGGTATTGGGTGCTATAGCCTGCACACACATACACATCGTAGCACCACCCGGTGAGCAAGGTAGGGCCTACAGTCACTGCAGGGGCATACCCTCCAACAGCTAAGCCATATGTGATGGCCAGGGCATGAGATTGAATGTGTGGGATGTCTGCCCTGGAAGCTCTGATGTGTCCGATATATGGCTTCTGACACAGCTGTAGCACACCAATGCCAATATGGACATCCCCTACAGTCTCTTAGTGGGGGATGCTGGGTAAACACTGGTGTCATGGCTGATGACACCCATCAGCAATGCACACACACCTGAACACTCACACCATACTGAGGTGGATGCACAGGCAAGACATATACTTGTGCATGTGTTTGGGATGCTCAGTTCACAGTTCTGGTATCCGGAGACATCCGTTGGAGCTCTGCAGTATTCACAAGCTACATGCATACAAGTTGTTATGGTATTTGCTATGCTACACAATCTTATCCTGCAGTAACAGTTGCAGCAGGAAAAGCATGGGGCAGGGCCACACAGCCCAACACCACTGCCAAGGCCTGTACAGGCACAGTGTGACTTGGTGAAGGAACTACCTGAGCAGGGCACAGTCGGCAAAAGCCTGTGCACAGTATGACCTGCCTTGGCAAAGAGGCAACACAAGGCATATGCACTGACACAGTAGGTACCCACAGATTTCCCCTCTCTGACCCGCACACAGTACAATCGATGCCAAACATGACAGTACCTGTGCTCGGCCATGTATAGGAGGTGCACTGTGTGCATCCGACATAGGCAGCACTCCAGCACTGTCCTCAAGTCCAGAACACACACAGGGTATGTCTATTGACCTAACAAGTGGCAGTTGTATTAGAATGTGTAGTTACCCATTGCTATGGTATGTATGTGAGCATACAAGTGACTGTGATGGCCAAATGTTAGGGCAGCAGACAGTATATATCCATAGTGGCACCATGACCTCTATCACAGGGGTCACAATGGTAGCCTGTAGTACACAGGGTGTCCTAACCCACTGCAGATTATGGGCTGACCATCATGTGTGTCCGTACAGCCCACACATGTTCCATGCAGCTGGACAGATGTAGACCAATACAGACAAATGATATACGATGGCCTATGGATATGCCCAATGAATGACCCCCAACCCCCTAAGACACACACAGACGACAGCAGGCCAGGCAGTTTGATGTAGGTTGTGTAAGCTAGGATGTCCAACACCACTGTGCTGGTAATTAAAGCTGGGAACTGACGTACCCTGGTATCCCTCCAGCCAGCAATTTAGGTAGGTCCACACACTGACATGGAGTACCTGGCATACCAGTACAGTAGTGGCAGATGTGTATAACTGTTGGCTGTGCCCCCCCGTCAAACCTACACAAGTGAGAGTTATGTGCACCACCCACGGTGCTGTGTAGGACTGTGGCTGTGGTTGGATGTCCCCCCACGCTATGCAGACATGTAGCAATTGTCAATGCCACATGACCATTAGCTACCCTGCAGACACAGCATGACACCTGTCTGTGTAGACCGGAGGGGTCAGCAACACGGTACTAACTATCTGGACATGTGACACATGCAATACAGTTGACCATACTTGGCATGCTCACACACATGACGGTATGATGGTAATATCGGTCGACAACATGCGTAACAGTCATACTGGGCATGCTCACACACTGAAACACAGGATGGCCAGACATGCATACACCAGTGGTCCGGACATATCTGCCAGTACATTGCTATACTGTTGGAAGTCTGCGCTGTATGGTGTGTGTGTGGTCTATTGTCTGTACATATGCCATGGTCTATTGTTAATTCACATGAGCTATGTGCGCAGGGTACTTCTACCATCATGTGTATAGGGCGGTTCTTTGTTTGCGGGCAGGCTGACGCCTTTGGATACAGACTGGGTAAGGCACATTCCAGCAGGTGGGAGCAGTTGTGCGTGGGTGTGCACAGTGTTAAGCAATGCTGACCTCTGGTCACAGCACATTATACACGTTTAGACTCCACATTTCTTTGACAGTGCACTACTGGCATACTGGTAGACAAACACGCTTACAGCCGCTCGCTCACTGACATTTCCGCTTACATTTGTCACTCACGCTAGGTGTGTGCGATCCCTTGTTATGCGTATTACATCAGACTACATGACTACAGTATCGGGTATGTGTAACCATTTTGCGACGGCAGGCGTTCGACTGTACGGACTCGGCGGCCTGTCCAGTGACGTAATCATATTATATGCATGTTCCTCATATGATCTACTCCCATCTGCCTGATACATGGGAACCGATACTCTGCAATGCTGACATGTGACTTGAATTTGTTACCGCAACTGTCCGCCCAGTCATGCTACCACATACCTACTGCACGTTGTCCACCTTTCAGATTGCACGACGGGAGACTGTATGAGTGACACCTTTCCCACTTTGCATGGGGCAGTCCCTCATCACGCATATCTCATGTGACAATACCAGAACTCTCCACTAATCGGGGACACATTTCTACAGAATCAGGGACAGGTCAAGAAAAATCAGGGACACTTTCACAGTCACAGAGCATATGCATTCATTCACGTTTGTCGAGGTACATGCTGTTTATGACTCGTACATGTTGTCATCTGTCATTACCTGTATTCCGCCACCTGTTCACCAAATATCACTAGTTCTGGAAGTGTTTAGTTGGACTTTGTTACATTCTCATACATAACTATGGACGTCCATGCTAATCGGGTACACGGCACTGATTTGGTCTCTATGTATTCCCCTGATGGTTTACAGACTATCCGGTAGATGTGCTCTTCCGGTTTGGGAGGTGTAGGCATATGCTATGCCCACATAGGAATATTAATGACTTTAACTGGGCGGGCCTACTACATCTCTGCCAACCAGCATCTGCACACTTAAGCCCATTAATGCATACCCAAGGTCCACCTACCTGGCACCCCTCTACAGCAGTCATGACAAATACTTACTGTGAGTGCAGCAGGGGTATGAGCACACCCCTACACATTGCCCACTCTCCCCGTCTCGGGACACATGTCATACGTTTTGTCAACCCATGTATTATCACACTTGCACAACCTACTGCTCCATGTACACCTACATCCTGCTCGTATTAGTGTCAGCAGATTCACACGCACCCTGAATTTTTGGGGTCCCGCAAGGGACACCGTTATCCATGTTTAAAGTGTAGACCTTGCAGAACTCTCCCACTGGTACTTTCCTACCGGTGTTTTGGACAGCGGCAGTGTATTGATCAGTATTTCCTGTCTGTATGTCTGTCCGGCCTAGCTGGGCGATGTGGGGGGTACAACATTTATTTATTGGACTTCCCAGTCACATATGCCCAGGCTGTAAATATGTTACCCCTAATTGCTGTGAAGTAATCTATTTATGTACATGTGCATATCTACACTGACATATATATTTTGTTTTGTGTGTATGTGTATATATCAGTACCTGTTGTTTGTGTATATATATCTATCTATATATATCCATAGTATATCCTTGTGTGTGTGTGTGTGTATATATATATATATATATATATATATATATATATATATATATATATATATATATATATCCGTATGAATATATAGGTGTATGTAAATTAATATAGATATATGTATATATACTTTTTTATCTATATATACATCTGTGTGTCCGTTAACCTATACATTTCCCGGACATGGACACTTACACATGCGTATTGGGTTTTATCTCTGCTTCAACAGCATACTATTGCCTTAGTCATTATGACACCGACACTTCACTCCGGTGAACTTGTGCTCAGTATATTGCACGTTATACAGCGGACAGATGTCGCACGTTTTTTATGTCTGGGGTGCCGCTGCTAACTGGGATGTGATACAGTATCATTCGACCTATTACTCATATGCGCAGCCTATTATTCCTGCTACTGTGTTTGTTTCTGTGCACATTCATATTATTACTGTTGATAGGATGTGTGTTTGTGTTACTGTGACTGTACGTCAACATACTGTTGTCTTCATGTAGTTGTGTCTTTCTGCTTTTCCCGGTTTGGGGTTGTCACAGCAGAACTCAGTTCCACTCATGGGTGGCGTATAGGTTTTACGTGCCGGGCTGCCAGCCATGATGCATGACGTCCGACAACGATACGCCCATTCACACATGTCTCCACGCAAACGACGCTCTATCTAGGAATCGCACCTACGTACTAGCTTACCTCCACGGGTCACCCCATTGCACCCGGCGCAACATACCCTAGCACTCCTGTGTCCATAATCGCATATCCATAGTTTCTCCTGCACACCCGTGTTGAGTTTCCATGCATAACAGCCATTATACACCTGATATCGCAGCCATGACACACCTTTACACATTGCTCTCTCATGAGTGTTGGGGCCCTACACACATTCTGTACCGCTTCGTGTATTCACAGGCTCACCATCCATTCATATTTGCACATACGTGCCTTTCCTGGTTTTATGGTTTTATGGATTACGAACGATTTGCGGGTTACAAGTGTAGGTGGTCGCAACATGTACTACATTCCATCTGTTTACAATGTTGACATAGCACTTCAACGATGTTATGGCCGCTGGTATAACCCTGCCTCTGGTGTGAAGAGCGGTGCTCTACTCACACTTGTGCAGCTTTATGTGGCATGCACTGTGAGCACTTCATAATTCCTTACTTGCTCTGGATTCCCTTCAAAATCCTTATGTTTGCTTTTGTCTTTTGGCGTTCCTTACATATATATATATATCTATATATATATGTATATATGTATGTATATATATATATATATATATATATATATATATATATATATATATATATATATATATATATATATATATATATATATATATATATATATATATATATATATATATATATGTATATATATATATATATATATATATATATATATATTTATATATATGTGTGTATATATAGATAAATATGTAGATATATAATTGCATATTTCTGTTATGTCTGTGGATATTTATTTATACACACATCTATCTATCTATATATATAAAAGTTACAGCTGTACAAGACAACATACATTTGCTATGCTAATAGCTGCGTACACCCACGCAGGCGCACTTGCATCTACTTATTCTGAGTTACATATGTTTACAGGTACTTCTTTGGGATTACATTTGCCTTATTCCTTATGAAAGTACCACTTTGATGGAATCCGGTTAACAGACCCATGCAAACATGGTCACCTTTACATGTATAAATGTTGGCTTTACAGCACAGAGGCATTCATTACACAATTAATATGCGCTATAGTCATACTTGAACTGGGAATGCCTTTATGTTGGGCGGATGCTGTAACCACTACACTATTGGTGTTCTGGCTCATTTATATGTATACCCATGGTTCATAGCTACTCTGACATACACCTCACCGCTTCCCTTACACAGCAGGCATCCATTCTCCTGCTGGGAAAACCGCAGTACTACAATTAGGACATTCCCTGTTTCCTACTGCTCTGGACCCGTGCTGCAAGTCTACTCACTCCAAGGATATTCAGAACGCCTACGCTTATACTCCTCACACATACGCGTGGTTGATTGTCAGGGTGTTCATGTGCTGGACTGGGATTAGGCTCAGCCGACTGGTGACTAGAACTGCCCTGGCACTGTTCAAAGATCAGACATAGCACATGGACAGAGTTAGTCCAGATTTTAACATTCTACCTGTGTTTACAGATGCAGGTGTTTGGGCACCTCTAACCACATTATTGGGTCAGCGCTACATAATTTAGGGCGGGGAGTGGTTCCATCACATAAGTCAGGTTGGGGGGGGGTGGTTTCCACGTGTTTCCCTTCCCATTTGACTATTTCATTCATTTATAGATAAAATGAATATTATTCTGGACATCTGTTATAAATTCACCATAGGTATGCAATAGTCCTGTCAACTGATGTGACGGTTGGTGTACTTATGTGTATGGACCTCTGTGATACTCGGGGACTCATTTCTACAGTGACAAGGACAAGGCTATGACAACTCAGGGACAATCACGGACACTTCTACCATATTAGTACTATTAACTTGGGACGTGTTGACAGATTCGTAATACTACTAATTTTCTGCAGTTAAATGCATCTATTACTCTTCATTGTTGTAAGTAGTCATTCTCATTCAACACCTTTCCCCCAAAGGTCACTGGCTTTGTGAGTGGTTAAGAGGCAGGCCAGTTATTGTGCGAATGCTCTGACCATTGGTAGCGTTGACATTGTCATATGTACAGGTTGGGATGTATTCTGGGGACTAGGGTTGCCACCTTTTCAAATGGCCAAGATAGGACATTTTCGGAACACACATCAGATTTTACAAGCCGACACATACCCACGGTCAGTACAAAGGATAGAACTTTACTTATTTGCCTACATAAAAGCCTATTATTGTAGCGGTTTAGTTGCTTATTCTGTTTCTTGTAACATTTAGGTATTTTAGATACTGACATAATTATTTTCTGCAGCTATTACATAACATATGGGACATAATTATGTCCCACAATCCCAGGACATTTGCCATTTGTAATGTATTTTGTCAGGACACAACTGTCCAAAGAGGGACTGTCCCTCGCAAAGCGGGACAGATGGTAACTCTACTGCGGACACCAGATTGTTTGGGCCAACACATAGCCACGGTCAGTGCATGTTTAGAACATTCATTTGTTTCCTAGCTGTGAGCCTTATACCTTTGGCACTTTTGTTGTTTGCCTGTTTCTTCTTCGAATAAGTTTATTCTATCCTGATGTGACCACTTTAGGCAACTGTTACATGCAGTATGGTACATAGTTATTTCCTACAATCACAGGACATTTGGCATTGTATCATTGTTAGTCAGGTCACACCTGCACACACATTAATTGTCCCTCACACAGTGGATCAGGGGGTATCCTGTTTACGTCAGTGCCTTCATCACCCTTATACCATGTGCCACTATGCAAATGTGTGCAATATATTCTCTCACTTATTCGTGTCAGGACACGTGCGTCACGGGCAGGTGTTTGATCCTGGGTAGTAGGTTCTGCATGACCATCTAGGGCTGGACAGTCTCGTGCACCACTATTGCACATTCCAACTTGTGTCCAGATATCTACAGGACTGGAATTCGTGTCTTCATACCCATTCTAATGTTTACACAGGTTACTTATCCCATGAGGGATATCCCAAAAATTGAACAAGACCAAAACAAGACAAATACCGACCATTCTTCTGGTGTTACAAAAATGTGCTGGGGGTTTTACATGCAAGGGATACACAGTTTGCAATCCTGAAACTGCCTAGGGTGACACTACCTACTACATATGCGTAGTGGTCACTATGTGTAGATGTGGCTGCACCAAACCAGTAGGCCAAGTATGGCTGGATTTGGTGGACGTTCAGGTATGGGAGCAGGTTGTGTGCTGTGGAGGGGATGCTGGGCAGTCCATTATGCATCCAGCTGTGTTGCATTTGATATGGCCAGTTCCATCAGGACCAATCTGTGGGTATGTGCCGGGGACATGTCTATACATTTGTATCACACATTTTAATATTCATATGTTTGTGAGATTGTGTTCTACAGTATGGCCTGTCTGGTTGTATTGCAGATGTGTATACATGTTTTTGTGTTTCTTTCTGCTTCACCCGGTGCTCCCTCATACACCTCCGGTTCACCTATTCTGCATACGACTCAGTGTCGCCTTGGAGGATTATACCATTACCCACCCCCCAACACACACATATTCCTGACACTCCATCATCACTGCTTTGGTTGATGGACCATGACACGGTCAAGGTAACACATTGCATAACCTACATATGTCAGGTACCTGTATGGTTGTGTGGACTACCCTGCCATGTTTGACTTTCCACATGCTATACCTCCCGCACATAGGTACACGCCCATACTTAACTTTCATGACATGGTTGGTATACCCGGGTAATACCCGTTCAACTGTGACACATCCTGACAAGTTCGGCTTGGACCGCTGATGTGCTGATTTTGGCCGACTGTTCTAATCATTGGTAGGATGCCACCTTTTCCTATGTCCAGGATGGGATATATTCCGGACACATATCCAACTGTACTGGACAGCACGTACCCACAGTCAACGGTACAGATAATACTGTTCCTTTCTGCCTACATGTTGCCTTATTGTTGTAGCAATTTATATGCTCCTTCTGTTTTGTTTACATGCTTATTCTATTTCCTGTCACATTTGGTATGTGAAATATGGACATACCTATTGTATGTGACTATTACATGCGTTGTGGGATATAATTCGGTCATACGGTCGCTAGATATGTACATTTATCATGTTTTTTGTTATGGACACATTACCCCAGCTGCATACCCTCCCTCACAATATGCGTCAGCTGGTGACCCTGACCATTGGGCTGGACGTACCTATTGGCGGCGCGCTAACATATGATGCATTTCACTTCCACTTGGTATAACTATCTACACTGCGTTGGACTACGGGCACACGGTTTTCAATGTCATTTGTTCGTGGGATAGGGACCCGTTATTCCCTACCATGCATTTGTGTTTGCTTCTTCATTTTGTGTTCGCAGGAACTGTCTTGTATGCTTTGCATACGTTTCAGTATCCACGGACACTGACAGATGTGATTACTATTGCTTGCAAACATTTTAGGTTGCACGTCGACAGCTGACATTTCCACGCCTCCATGCAGCACTTCGACATGCCCTATGCACTCGTGCTTCTTTCCTATGCACGTGGCTGTGGCAGCAGCGCGCCTACATTAATATGCATTTGGCGCTACTGCGCCATCTTCACGCCGCACGGTCGGCGCAAGCCTAACGCTGGCCTTGCGCTGAGCTTCATGAATCCCGGGGATAGTCTATGTATCAGTGTCATCTTTTTGAGCTTTTGTAAAACTAGTTCCACTTCATGAAGGTACTCATTAAGACTTGAGGAGGAATTAAATTCTAGCAATATTACCCCCCTTGCTAGCTGATTTTATCATCTCACCATTTAGATACCTTCCACTGTGAAGGTTGTTCAATTTTCTCTTAAGATTTTTCCTTTCTTTTCTAAAATTAATGTTAAAAATGTTGTAGTGGGAAATTGTGTATGCTGCACTAAAGGGGTTGTGTATTCCCTTAAATTTACTTGTGGCTCATTTTATATAGCATAAACACAGAGGAGTTTGCAATGCAACATAGAGGAACATATAAGAAATGTTAAGAATAAGAATACAGCTACTCCATTAGCTGTTCATTCTGCAGAAAGGCATGAAAGTTATTCTAAGTGTCTATTTTAGCAAAAGTATGTGCACTTAGCTTTAGATTATTGGCACTGTTGAAAGGACAGCCTGGCCCCATGTGCAAAAATGAGAAAAGGGGTTGTGACTGAATGGATGTATACTTGGTAGAACACAAACAAGTTTCAAATTTACTCCTATTCCCACCCCTCCCCCACAACTCACTCAGCTGTATCCTACAGGTCCTGCTCTTGCATTCCTTCAAGGGCTTTAACCACCATGTACAACCTCAGCTTGACCCTGCTGAATATCTGCCCATGCTCCCACATTCCCTTCTACCCCTACCTCCCATTCTTGTCTCCCACAGTACACTGCTGAATTCATTATTTCCTCCATTCCAGTCTCCCTGTTCTACAAGTTACACAGTCTGGACCTCATCAAAAGTGCCTGAGTTGCATCACAGGTAAACACCTGAAATACCTGCGTCACCTTTTCTCATCTCTTCTTCTTCAGCATGTGATAGATATATCATATGTTACCAGTTCTCCTCAGTGGCACTAAGCATGCTTTTTAAAGCCGATCTTGTAGGGCATGTGGGGATTCCCACTTAATCTACCACGTCTCTGTGCCCTGTTTGGTTGTGATTATTTGATTGGCTCCTGCATTCAGCATTAACCTGCTCAACAAGGGCATTTTTAGCTGTTGTAACTTTTAATTTTTTTAAATGTTGGGAATTAGTTAAGATTTAATTCTTTCATTTGCAGTTGTATTTTACATTACTGTAGTATGCACAGGTATTATTAACTGGTGCCTCCATAATGGATTAGTATCTAACTAAGCTTATTTAAATTGTTCAGTTTGTTTGTTTAGTTAGTTTTCCCTTCCCTTCTATTTTGCCATTTATACTCAGTTTATTTTTTTAGTTTAATAACAGTACACTGTCATTTAATGAAGAGGTAAGCCTCATAAATGCATGTATACCTGCAAATGTGGGTTGTAATACAGGTAAAATGCAGACTGTGAAAAGTAGGGCATTTCCTTTTAAATGTACTTCTACATGCTGTTACACAATATAGGAAAAATTTTGACCAGTTGCTATACACAGTATAATGATGAACATATAGTATTTTTTTGCTCTCTTCCTGGATGTATTTACTAGTTTCAGGAGCTTGCACCAGAGCCTGTTGGTAACTCATTGCATGTCAGAGTAATCCTAGACTCCAAATAAAATTCCATCAGTGACAGTGAATTACTCTTCACATAGCATGGGATACATGACCTTTGAATTGGTGAAAGGTCAGCCTCATTTACACCAAGAAATTGCCAGATGACCTTCATCTGACTTTAAGAAGCAATTGGGCAATTGTGACCATGGTCTTTTAAGGATGTTTGGCTGTAGTTGGCTTCTGCATAACAACTGACATATCACATGACTCTTGTAAGTACACATTTAGAATAACATTCGGGTGAGATTCAATAAAGCTTACACGATCATTTTGACAGTGCGCAGTGATGAGCACATGGCCACGAAAAGTTTTAGATTCCTAAACTCTCTGCAGAGGCGCTCACTCACGTGCAAAATGGAAACTTTTGTGCCATGCAAATTACAGCATAAACTGAATTGCATGCTAATGATGGAAAGCAGCACAGTGGAGCAATTCAACAGGCTCTAAAGTAACTGTGTAGACTTCATGCTTGTGTTGGCCATGTATTTGAAAGTTTTCTGAATACAGTCATGGAAATGAGCCTACACAGAAACAAGATCAAGTAAAAGTGTGTACATTTGTACAGAACAGACCATAACATATAACCCCACTTACATTATGACATTCTCAGACATGTTGGATGATAGAAAATTATATTAACAATAGCCACAATTGCTTATTAAGTGCTATGACTTAAATGCAGCTTTGCATGCCCACCCCAAAATGGACATTGTAATTGTAACTAATGTAGACAGCTAAAAGTGTAAACAGCATGAAACATAGACACCAAAACTTGCATTTCTCTGTGAAGCTATACACCTGAGTAATACCCTCTCTTGACTGTACCACATTGGACTCCTCTTCAGTTTCCCTGCCTACATGATTACCAACTGTGAAGATTCAGGGCTGTCAGTACAGTGAAGATGCAAATGAGGTCACAACGCATTAGAATTTCTGAATCCCAAAAACTTGTAACCATGTACGGATGTTCACTTCATGTAGGCACTTCTACTGTGTTTGTGAATTGCAATAGTGAATGATGACATCACGGGGTGGTATTAGATTATACTTACAGAGGTGTACATGTAGGTCTGTGAAATGTAAAAGTGCATGTAAGCAGTGCACAATTCACAAATTCTGTGTCATCTTCTTTATTGTTTGTTAAAATGTATCGTATGTGTCCACATTGTTAAAGTCTTTTTTTAATTTTCATCCTCGTTTGCACAATGTGGTGCTTAGAACAACCACAGGCAATGGAGCAATGGATGGCAGGTTTCTCTGTGCTTGTCATATAACTAATCCTGTGGCAGCATGTATATATGTAGGTCTAGAGTATAGATGGCCCTTCCCTATACTTTCTGAGCTGCATATTTGCATGATATCACTAGCACAGACAAAAGTAATAAGATCACTTGTGTTCACCTTATTTCAGTGTCTGTGCACACAGTGGCATGGAGGTGCGTACTAGGCACTAATGGAGTTCATATATTCAGTAAAGTAGCAGATTTTTTGAGAGCTCCTAATTACAGCATAAGAAGGTGTTTTAAGTGGGTCTATATTATAACATCGAATTCTACAAAGATCGAATGTTATAATATCGAACCCGTAATGTCGAATGCTGAAAACAGCGAAGGTGCAGGACACCAAATTCTTTCCCAGGGAAATAATTTGGTGGGCCATTGCTGTGGCTTCGCTGTTTTCAGCGTACAATATGTTGGAACATTATGGGTCGGGTTCAGGTAAGTGTGAGATTGTGTGTAGGTTAGGGTTAGGCGGCAGGTTAGGTGAGTTAGGGTTAGGGAGTGGGTCAGGTAAGTGTGCGGTTGTGTGTAGGTTAGGGGCGGGTTAGGTGAGTTAGGGTTAGGGCATGGGTGAGGTGAGTATGTGATAGTGATGGACCTTAGGGTTAGGGTTGGGTTAAGGTAAGTGGATAGCTAGTAGTGTTTGTAAAGTTTAGTTTAGGTTTAGGTGTAGGATTTTAAGTGTATGTGTGTGGATTGCTGTTTTCTGTGTGTGTTTGTGTTGTGTGTATGTTTCTCGGAATAGCGAATTTTTTCCCTGGGAAAAAATTTGCTATTCTGACTGGTCAATGTTTTCGGATTTCGGAGTTTAGGGTTCGATATTATAACATTCAATGTTTCCGAACTTCGATGTTATAATATAGACCCGTTTTAATTATGGTGGGGCTATTCAACAAGCTATAAAGCATCCATGTAGCCTACTTTCATGTTTTTCCTCCATACTTCCATACTATGGAAGTAGACACAAGGAAATTTTAGGTCTGAAATAAAATTGTCTCAGCTACTACATTTGGAAGGTACATCCTGAACATAGAATGCATTCTGTAATAATATTATGTCATATCCTTGTATATATTAACTTGGTGCAGTAATGAAGTAAATAGTGGTGTATTTGTACAGAAATTGCTTTAACATGTGACAGCAGACACTTATTTTACTGATATGTGTCCATTACTATGGTTTTCTTACTTATTCCTCTCATTTTTCATTGCACTTTTTGCGTGATGTACTGCATAGCACAAATAGCATAAGCTGGTAATGACTGTATTTATCAGATTTGTGTGAAGCACAGTGGACCACCTATGAAGCAGACGGCCAAAAATAGTAAATATATACATTCAATTAATGCCCTTGGACATTGAGAAAACCAAGCCTGGAGTACAGATGGTACTGTGTTCTAGTATATAGTGTGCAACCTTTGTTTTACTGCTGTGACACTGCAGTTTACAGCAATGAATTGCAACATAGACAACTGTTTCCTCAACATTCTTGTGACAACAGGTATAAATGTAGAAATGGCATACACATGGCCCTCGGTTTGAATACACTATATGCCATATAGTAGTATTTGTACTGGTGTTAGCAATGCGGCTCACATTTGTGCACCATCTACCAATGGACGAACAGGCATAACTCACATCTGTGTATACTTTGTTAATCATAGTGCAAATCTCCTGCTCACTGTGCAATGGAAATGTATATATGATTCTTACTGGTGTTCCTTTGTATGACATAAAAGTACATGTGGAAACACTGCAAAGTGAGGGGACATTGTAAGTATACATCATATATTCACATTACATACATGTGTTGCCCCCCCCACAATCAATACAACCCTGGGGGCTCAGTATTTGTTACACGCATACATCAACCACACTGCAAAGTGTAATATATAATGTTGTGTGCTCCCTCATGGACAGGACCAGGTGGTGGTGTTGACTGTCTTGCTCTGCTAAACTCAAACATCCAACTATTCTCAAAAAGGATACTTGTGTTTTTACACAGTTAGACTTCTACACACCTAGAACACAGGTAAAATCCTAGGACACACTCTACAGTTAGGTTATTGGCCTCATATGAACTTAGGAATCTGTGTGCCTATGCAGGCCTCCCAACCTCCTATCCCCCACATGGCCTGCTAATGCCATCTATCATAAGTTAACCTGCAGCCATGCAAAAGTCAGACTTGTCCCATGGTACTTGTGTAAAGTATTGACTTCTGTAGTCTATGTACTTAGATGTGTGTGTGTGTGTGTGTGTGTGTGTGTGTGTGTGTGTGTGTGTGTGTGTGTGTGTGTGTGTGTGTGTGGGGGGGTCCACTATGTAATCCCGAAACAGTGAAATCCTGAATTTCAGTATTTTGAAATTACATAGCCGAAAACACTAAATTCCAAAGCCCACAGAAGCGTGAAATTCAAATCCCCGAAGCTTGGAGATGTTGAATTAGCACTTCTGCTGGTGTGGTGTGTGAATGGATGGGTGGAAGTTTAGGTAAGTATGTATGTGTAAGTGTGTTGGTTAGGGCCTTTAGTGTGTGTAAGTGTGTGTTGTGACTGTGATATGTGTGTGAGTGTGTGTGTGTGTGTGTGTGTGTGTGTGTGTGTGTGTGTGTGTGTGTGTGTGTGTGTGTGTGTGTGTGTGTGAGGGACTGTAAAATGTGTGGGATTGGTTTCCTTTGTGTGTCTGTGCGATCTTGGAGTTAGAATAATTAAGTAGGGGTGTGGGGGGTGCATCCCCCCACATGTGGGATGCAGAGGTGCTTGCCCTCTTGCTTATCTGTAGTGTAGGATTATATATTTGATTGTGGGTGGAAGTTGTGTTTACATTTATGTGTGTGCTGTATGTGTAGAGTACATTTGGGATTTTAAATTTTGCAGTTATGGGGTTTTGGGATTTTGTATTGTAGTAGTATTTTGGCTATGTAATTTTGAAATACTGAAATTCGGGATTTCAGTATTTCAGGATTACACAGTAGACCCGTGTGTGTGTGTGTGTGTGTGTGTGTGTGTGTGTGTGTGTGTGTGTGTGTGTGTGTGTGTGTGTCTATGTATTCAGCCCTAAGGGCAAATATGTATCCTGCTGTTACCACCCCAATCCTATAAATTGACAGTATTTTAATACTTGCACTTGCCTACATATTCATTTCAGGCAGGCCTCCCTCCTTCCTCTCTCCAACATGCACTGCTGTTGTCATCCACTATGAGTTTACCTGCAGACACATAAAAGTCAGACTTGTACTTGCATTGAGCACTGTGTTCTATAGTTTGGATACTTAGGTAGGGGTTCTGCAGTCAACTGTGTGTGAGTGTGTGTGTGTGTGTGTGTGTGTGTGTGTGTGTGTGTGTGTGTGTGTGTGTGTCTATTCAGCAGATTAGATGTTATTCTACAGTTACTTCTCCAGTGGCATGGCTTGCTAGTCTTTTGATACTTGCACAAGCATGCACATCCATTTCATGCAGCCCTCCCAACTTCTTGTCTCCTACATGGCCTTCTGATGTCATCCACTATAAGTTGAAATGCAGACATGTAAAGGTCAGACTACTGGTGTGGTGCTTGTGTATAGAACTGTGTTCTATAGTCTATGTACTTAAAGGTTTTGTTCTCACTGCAGTGTGTGTGTGCGTGTGTGTGTGTGTGTGTGTGTGTGTGTGTGTGTGTGTGTGTGTGTGTGTGTGTGTGTGTGTGTGTGTGTGTGTGTGTGTGTGTAAGCAGGGGGAAGAAAAAAGTGAAAGAAGTTAAAGAATGTGCAGGAAGAATGTAAGAAAAAAACATAGCTATCCATTTCTTCAAGAATAAAACATGAGCATATATGCAACAATTTAGCTGAATTTGTACTTTCACCTCCAGAGAGAGATGCATGACCACAACACAATCTGTTGTATAGGGAATTAGACCAAATCATGTGTATCACGAAGACACATGTGCAAAATGGAGAGCTATGTATGGGACATTATTTTGTGTGGGACAGGTGCCTGTTCTTTTTTTTTTTTTTTTTTTGAGAGTGGAAAGTCAGGGAAGGGATGTTAGGAATGTCTGGGTAAGAGAAGTTGGGCAGGTGAGGAAGCAATTGCAGACAGACAAGACAAACATGGCAAGAGACAGGGATGGACAAGGACAAAAGTGGTCGATGAACACCATGGTGGGATATCCAGGTCCCATGCATGTTGTGGTGGTTGACAGTGAGTAGTCTTCAGCCAGTGGGCTGTCATCATGGTCACTTCATTGCACTGCTGGCTGTAGTGCCTGTCTGTGTCTCTTACAAATGCTATTCACAAGGATGGAGAGCAAGTTCTCCATCCAGCATAAGCATGTGCCCAAAATGTTGCTCACAATTCTATGCACCATCCCCTAGCAGTTCATGTTATGTGATAAACTCACCACCTCTGCCATTACTGCCAGAGGGAGCCACAGGCCTATCCTTCAGGGCAGAACTACTTAAGGAGCTGTGTAGTACAGGGGTGGCAGAATGGGTGCTTCCAGGTTGTGCAGCAGATGTGCTGGGCAGTGGTGCTGTAGCTGGTGGAGTGGTGGCAAGTGGATCCCATGGGACAGGCCTACCCCACTAAGCTGTGGGAAAAACACAAAATTAAAAAGGGAGCAAGAGAGAGAGAGAAAGGTTGGGGTTTGAGAGAAAAAAGGAGAGAACATTAGTAACTTCATATGTGAAATACAAAGCATTGATACAATTCTTTGGCTCTGTTCTGTTACCTTTACTTTTAACACTACAAACTCCTAACAAGTTTCTTTGTTACTTTTAAGACTACCCAGCTCATAACATAGACACATTATAGTACAGATTTCAGCTAGCAATCCTTGATGCAAGCATATATTGCACATATGCGTGTTCCAATTATACTGATTAAAGTTTACAGAAGGCCATTTGTGCCACTGGTATAGAGGTGTGAAGTTACATTACAATAATGATGAAAATATAACACTACTGTAAATGAGTGAAATAATTTATTATGTAATTTACATGAGATATGTAAATTTGGAAGTGTGGTTTTTGAACCCACAACTAATGACTAGTCTCAAATACTGTACTGTTATTTTGTCTAACAGTCTACTGCATGCATACTTTCTTTTTACTGTTTACAGATGCATGCTCACTGTTATCTGAGAATATGGATCTGTTGCTTTGTGTTACAGATTAAAGCATGGATAGTTTATTTTACAGTTGAGATATGCATGCTCTATTTGATACAGCTGTATTAAATAACAAGTAAGTGGTCCTTAACTTTTAATGCTACTAAATTACTATACAAATTATTATAATTAATATAGTATTTAGACAGTACTGTTCTGATGCATGGGTGTCCCTTGTATTAAGTCCCCCAGTCTAATGGTCAAGGGTATCCAGCTTCCTCCTCTGGAGGTCATAAAAGTGATGTCTGCATTGCTCACCTGTACCTGTAGCACCAGTTAAATCTCTACCAATACTATTCTGGGCTTCATATTTATATTCTGAGCCCGAATAGTCCCGCTGCAGCAACCTGGGCCCATGCTACTTAACTAGGAGTCCAACAAAAATGTTGCACTCCTGAACACCCTACCTTTGCACCTGAAAGCACACACCCTCACCAGCAACTCCTAACATGTCTGCCATAGCTCAAGCTCAAGCTCAGTGTATAATGAGTATTTCCCACCAAATGCATTTTATATGCTCATGTTTTCCCACCTATTGCATATCTTGTGCTTACTGAGAGTGAGCACATTTTAATTTTGCAACATTTGAAAATGTTGTGCATCACTTACCATTGTGCAGACACAGTAGGTGAGGGTGTGCACTGTCTGGCACCATGTTTGCATGATGTTAAATGATGTACAATAGTGGCAAACACTGCAACTTTAAGATTATTTGGTATACAGGCACTTGTGTAAATGTGCTAGTCAAATGTACCATGTCTACAGTTCTCCTGCACTTACAGCTATTACCACAAGAAGGTTGAGAAAACAGCTGTGTATGTTTATTTATTTATTTAACATTTATTTACCAGGAAATTCTGAAGTGGAACAAGTTAATTTTCAGCGGAGGCCTGGGGAGAAATTTTGCACTTCATTGCTATAATCAGCAATCTCACAACAGTAAAACAAAATGTGCACACCCTATATTAGAACCCGAGACCATCTGCATTCCACAACTACACACCTGCTGCCATGAGATTAGTGACATGATATCCCCTATCTTAGTAGTTATTGTAGGGTTCTTGCTGTTAATCATAGCGCAATGCCATTTACTGTGTTTGTGTGATGCACAATATTATTAATTGAATACATCTGGTTTATATTTGTGGCTGTCTGGGTCCTGTCTACAACCTGGGTGGTCCATTCCTCCACTTTGTGTGCTTCTGTGCTTCACACAAACCAGGTGACTACAGCTAAACATATTTATGCCAAGCAGTGCATCATGCAAACACTGGTCAAAAAAAAAAAAAATATATATATATATTTATATATATATATATATATATATATATATATATATATATATATATATATATATATAAAACAAATGGGAGATTGTCCAGATTTTTGCAGAATGTCCTGATGTTTGCATCATATTTTTGGGCTGTTCCTTGTAAATGTGTGGTTTACTTGGAATCACTGAAGACCAAAGTCAATACATAATGGCATACATTTCAGTTTTGTATACAAATCCTATTATTCTACCTACTTTCTACAGTTATCAGGCAAATATAGTATCTGTCCCTATTTTTCACCCTTTGTCCCCTCATTAGTTTAGTGTTTGTATAGATTTCTTGCAATGAAAGGTTGGGTGGTATGATCCATATTCCTGAGTCCACTCGTTTCATGACCAGCAACACTGGTGCGAGCCACAAAACCTTGCTTATGGGAGCTGCACATCATTAATATTCACAGAGGACTGCTGGGCAATACCATGCGATGAACAGAATTGCGTACATGAAAACAGTACTTGTAGGCTCTGCATGGAACCTACATGTAGTTTATTGAATCCCACACATTGATGTGGTTACGTGAGCAGAGTTGTAACCATTTCAAAATGTTTTTTAACTCCCCATGTGGTCTTTTTTCTTTCTTTCTTTTTTTTTTTTTTTTTTTTTTTTTTTAAGAGTGGTATATTAGATCGATAGACAACTAGACAGGGCATGATTAGATTTTTCTCGGTGTAGTCCAGTATTAATTTATGTAGGAAGGCTTGGTAGCTAGATTAACATGACATATAACCTGCTAGATACACTGGCAGTATGACAGACTGATTGTTACTTCTGTAAGTAAAGTGGCTGCTGTTCTTCATTTAACTCCCACCCCAGTAATTTGATGATGCATTCCTGCCCACCTTACTAATACCTGCTAACCTAAACCCTAATACTGCCCCTGACCAGTTTGTGCTGAAAGATTCCCATGGGAGTAACAAATTGTTAAGACCGGTACAAATTCTGTGTCCACACAGGAAACAATACCAAAAGCATGATTCTCATGCTATAAAATTGTTTTTTGTTAGATATTGGTCTCTACCTACCACTGTAGTTGTCTTAGCTTGTTTACAAAAATGTTGTTACTCATGACTTTGATAAATACTACACATGCTCTTCAGAAATTATGTGCAGTGATGAATCAACATATGCTAAATCCTGCAACAACAGCTCAACATCCTAATAAGTCAAAAGCTCACCTTGCTGGGGGTTCTGAAAACCAGCACTGCAGCAAAAAAAGTTTAGATTGCAGGATAACATTGAAGCCTGCCTAGCAGTGTGCTTGAAAGTTATCTGCCAATAGATAACTGGCCTCAAGCAGCAAATTTGTGTGCATCCTCCCAAACTGCTTCCATCATGGCATTCAGTACTGTCAACTGTCTTGAACTTCCTCAATACATCACCTTTTCCAAGCTACTCACAGTGCACAAAATACTTCAGCATCCACTTAAAAAACCCTCGCTATCAAATCTCATTCAATGGCATGCACCAAATAGAACCCTAAGATCCTCTGAACTTAAATTAGCTTTTGCTAATAAATCTAATAATTTCTACCATGACTCACTATTCTCTGTCACCATTTCCAAGACATGGAACAAGCTTCCAAATGACAACTTGCTTTTAAATAACATGAAGCAATTCAAGTCTTCCCTAAAAGATCACCTAACAACTAATAAACAATGCACACATACAGTGTGAAGCATGCAATCCTAAATCTGTCCAGTATGGATACAGTACTATACAAGTGTATTACCATAGTATTTTTGATTCTGTACACAATATTTTGAAAACATGTATTTCCTAAATCAGATATGCTTTGTGAATAAAGTTTGTTGACCGTTTGTTGGAAATACTTTGTAAATCATGTTTGTTGACCATTTTTATTTTGAATTGTCAGAAATGTATTTCTATCCTTGCTTTGGAGCTTTTCTCATGTATTTCTATCCTTGCTTTGGAGCTTTTCTCCCTGAGCCTCTGCTGAAAATGGGCATTTCAGTTCCCAGACAGACTTTCCTGGTAAACAAAAATCAAATAAATAGGGGGCGGAGCCTAGATGGCCAACTGAGAGAAGTGAATTTTGACTGCTCTATAAACTAGTATAATAATATAGGAAAATGTTATTATTTTCAGGTTTAAAACATCAGAAATTTATAGATAAACTACTAAACTACATAAATATCAATTTTGGCAGAGATGTACAAACATTTTCCTGTCAAGTAACTTGTAGATATATTGAGTCACTGAATATGAACAACTCAAGGAATTCTCATCCAGATGCTGCTTTGAAAAAAGAACTGCAATTGATGACATCTACCTTACAGGAGCTATCTCTGATGATGGATGGCTTTAAAAATTACTTAGAAAACCTCAAATTAAATTCTCAAAAACAGACTGATACTCTTAAGGAACTATTACAGCAACACCATGCAAAAATACCAAATATATAGACTTCTCTAAATGAAATTGAAGGGAGACACAAAGAGGAAGAATTCCAAAAAGAATTTCTCCTTAAACAGAATACATGGCTGCTTAACAAAATAGATGACTTAGAAAACAGGGAAAGGAGAAACAACATAAGGATCTTTGGTCTGCCTGAAAACACTGAAGGAGAAGACATTATTTCATTCTTTGTCCAAAAGAATGGAACTCAGTGATAAACTGCACAGCAGACACAGTAAAAAACACAAACCAAAAAAGAAAGCTGTGCAGAAACATGGAGACACCAACAGCTAAAACAGCAATGTTTTATTTTATAGTTGTAAGCGCTTTCACACCCTTCGGTGCTTCCTCAGACAATACACAACTTGAGAAAAGCAACTTAAATAGATCATGTGCAAATTCAAACAGACCAATAAAAATTCACCTGTCATTAATGATTCATACAGATTTAATGAGATACTAGATAAAACAAGTATAAAATACAAGATGTCACTAAAACATATACATAATAAGCTCATTTCTTAGGCAGCTTACACCATTTTAATGCTGGCTTAATAGAGACAAAATCATTAAGACCGGAGCCCAAATGCGCTCCCAGTCTAAATATCCATTTCATTTCCATTGTATCAGTATAAGCATGAATATCCCCCTGCCTAATGTTACTATGTATGACTTGTACTACTTGAAACAAAAATGAATGTGCAGCACCTTCAGTTACCGTATGCTTAGCTAAAGCACTATGCAATAATTCTTTCCTTGTACAGTAAACATGATCCCTTATATGCTCATGAAGTCTTCTATTCATTTTTCCTACATAAAATTTGGCACATGTAGAACATTGGGCCAAATAAATCACGTTCTTGGTGTTACAATCAGCCTGCACCTTAAACTGCCAAATACGTTTGGTGTCTAGGTGTGTAAAAACTCACAAAAATTGCAATTATTGCATCTTGTCAAGCCTTTTAAAAAAGCTGTTGACTAGTTCTTTTATTCGGATAACATAATAGTTGCTTTAGTGTATTCTTATTCTTGTAGACCACTCTCGGACGTAGACCAACTATTTCTATAATGTCCTGATCCGTGTGCAAGATATGCCAATTCTTATATAACACAGTCCTAATAAATTTAACATCAGAACTGTATGGCAAGATCAAAGGTACCCCTTGTGTATTCCTACTACTATTCCTATTAGGCGTTTTCATGTCAGAAAAATAGGGACTGGCTTTGCCACCCCTTTTTCTCATAGTAGTACTTATAGCTTTGGATACAGCCTTCTGCTCATAACCCCTGTCCACAAATGCTGACTTAAGTATTTCTAAATTCTCTTTTAAAATATCATTATTTACTGTTAGCCTAGCTACTCTCAATGTCTGTCCATGCACTATACTAGAAAAAACATGTTGAGGATGCATACTAGTTCTGTGTAAAAAAGGACAGTAACATTCCTTACGATACAGTTCTGTAGTCAAAAAACCCTCACTATTTACCGAAACCATGACATCTAAAAATTATATGTTGGTTTTAGATATCTTGTGTGTAAATCACAAAAAAATACTACTATTATTCAGATGTCTTATAAAATTCAAAAGTGAGACCTCACAGCTTCCCCAAACAAAAAAGACGTCATCTACAAAATGTCTGTAAAAAATGAGGTCTGTGCCTATAAATTCTCTAATATTATCATATTCCCACTCTGCCATAACCAGATTTGCATAGCTGTTGGCACAACTGGTTCCCATCGCCACACCTTTCCACTGCCAATAGTATGCTCCTTCAAATACAAACACATTGTGATCTAAAATAACTTCTGAAAACGCCTAATAGGAATAGTAGTAGGAATACACAAGGGGAACCTTTGATCTTGCCATACAGTTCTGATGTTAAATTTATTAGGAATGTGTTATATAAGAATTGGCATATCTTGCACACAGATCAGGACATTATAGAAATAGTTGGTCTACGTCCGAGAGTGGTCTACAAGAATAAGAATACACTAAAGCAACTATTATGTTATCCGAATAAAATAACTAGTCATCAGCCTTTTTTAAAAGGCTTGACAAGATGCAATAATAGCAATTTTTGTGAGTTTATTACTCAGGAAGAATATTTTACACACCCGGACACCAAACGTACTTGGCAGTTTAAGGTGCAGGCTGATTGTAACACCAAGAATGTGATTTATTTGGCCCAATGTTCTACATGTGCCAAAATTTATGTAGGAAAAATGAATAGAAGACTTCATGAGCATATAAGGTATCATGTTTACTGTACAAGGAAAGAATTATTGCATAGTGCTTTAGCTAAGCATGTGGTAACTGAAGGTGCTGTACATTCGTTTTTGTTTCAAGTAGTACAAGTCATACATAGTAACATTAGGCAGGGGGATATTTATGCTTATACTGATACAATGGAAATGAAATGGATATTTAGACTGGGAGAGCATTTGGGCTCCGGTCTTAATGATACTGTCTCTATTAAACCAGCATTAAAAGGGCGTAAGCTGCCTAAGAAATGAGCTTATTATGTATATGTTTTAGTGACATTTTGTATTTTATACTTGTTTTATTTAGTATCTCTTTAAATCTGTATGAATCATTAATGACAGGTGAATTTTTATTGGTCTGTTTGAATTTGCACAGGATCTATTGAAGTTACTTTTCTCAAGTTGTGTATTGTCTGAGGAAGCACCGAAAGGTGTGAAAGCGCTTACAACTATAAAATAAAACATTGTTGTTTTAGCTGTTGGTGTCTCCGTGTTTCTGCACAGCTTTCTTTTTTGGTTTGTGTTTTTTACTATTATTTCATTCTTAACAACCTGGATTCCTGAACTTTTAGACTTGAAAGAGGGAATTTCATTTGGAATTGAAAGGGCACATAGAGCACTGAGGAAACCTGCTTCTAACTTAACAAATACTCCACCTAGATCCATAGTTATAAAATTTATTTCATTTCTGGACAAGGAACTAATATTAAAATCTGTTTGGAGAAAATCACCCTTAAAATACAATCATAACCTGATAAGGTTTGACAATGATTATTCTTCCAGAATACTAGAACAAAGGAAACAAATCTGGCCAATAATTAAACTGTTGAAACAAAACAACATTAAAGCACAGCTAGCCTTTCCAGCCAAGATAAAAATAATTTTTGCCAATGAGATGAGAACCTTTAATGACTTAGAAAAGGCTGTATCCAAAAAAAAAAACAGCTGTGAGGCAGTTAACCAGTTCTCAGTCACAAAATCAAATCCAAAAAGAAAAAGAAAACTGGAAACACTCTAAAAAAACAAATATTTAATCCAAGTTCAAGTTCGGAAGTAAACACTTTCACCTTCAAGGCTTCTTCAGGCGAAATAAATACCAAATTTCCTGTTTGTCATACCCACATAAAAAATCTGTGATGCTTCTTATGTGGGTAAGACAAACAGAAAAGGTAAAGAGCATATAGCCTGTCATCTCAGTGATATTAGACATAGAGTAGTTACAAATGCTTTTAGTAAACACATTATAGAGAAAGGTGATTGACATAGTTTTAAGTTTATGATTTTAAAAGTAATTTATAGACCATTGCGGAGTGGGAATATAAAACATTTAACTGAAAATGAAGAGATGAGATGGATTTTAAGAATGAGAGCGTTTGTACCACCTGGTCTTAATGACATTTTTACTTTAAAGTCTTATTTAAATATGCTACATCAGAAGGTGTAATTAGAATCATGTGACTTTTTAAAATGTGTTTAAGTTATGTTGTTTAATTGATAGTATTTATTTCACCTGAAGAAGCCTTGAATGTGAAAGTGTTTACTTGCGAACTTGAACTTGGATTAAATATTTGTTGTTTTAGAGTGTTTCCAGTTTTCTTTTTCTTTTTGGACTTAGAAAAAACTACTATATTCATCAAAAACAGCAACATGGTGTGTATCTCAGAAGAAATGGAATGGATGGCCCCTACTATTAAAAGAATAAAAGAAACAAATCCTTGGACTGATGCTAGAAACAAGAAACAAAAAAATGATTCCAAGAGAGGTGCCCCCCCCCCAAAAAAAAAAAAACCTCTTACAACTACATCTCTCAAAGTATCAACTGATATGGCACATCACTTGTCATCTGTTTGTATTTAAAAAAGGAGGGTTTCTTAAACAACTGAGAAACAGTAATGATTTATTCAGAATGTTCAAAGAGTCCAGTAATTCTTCACAAACAAAGGTAGGTCAAGATGGGTTACTATTTACATTATATATAAGCCAAACAAAGCAGCATATAATACAGACATAGAAGCTTCTATTCCCCTACTTGAAGTCAGTGAATACTTATATTGTTCATTTTTCATTGTTTTTACTTATAATAATTTAAGTAATTAATTAACTAATTCAACAAGGTACCATTCATCAGAGTTCAGACTCAAATGTAACAAATTAACATCATATATAATAGCAGTAACAGTAGAGTGTTTTGAAAAAAAATGTTGCCATGGAGACTAATGCCTTTTTCAGTTAAAGTACGATTTATAAATGTCATGTATATCCTGGTTAAATGATAGTACAATGTCATCATTATTCAGTCTAAATATAGTTAATATCAATTATGGCAGGTATCACAGCTATGAGTGCTGTACGATCAATCCTGATATGGTGTGCATGGATGCAGCTGTGTCTGGCTGCTGTTGTATGTTGCCGTTTTCATCTCCAAGAACCTGTGGGTTGCAGCTTGTGATCGAGGTTTACTGATGTTTGAGTATTAGGAAGAGAAATTTGGTGTTTTAGCCTGGATCCATGGAAAGGGGGTGGATAAAACTGTGATTTGGTATATTTTGGCAGAGAATAGTTTGTCTATACATCTGCTGAGTGAGAGGTGGGAAGGCTGGAAGAATGTGTTATCTCTTGTGGTGGCTTGTTGGGAGGTTTTTTTTTTTTATCTGTTTGCTCTCTGTTTTTTTCCTGGCTGCTGCTTTGCTGAAAGGGAGGGAATTTAGGCTTGAAGCTACAGTGACGTGAAGCTTTGCTTCAGGTGCATCACAAGCCTCTGCTATGCAGTATACAGACACACTAACAGAAACAGGCACTCCCAAGTTGCTATGGTAATGGAAACAGAGTGACGATAATGCTTAATGGTTCTGAGGAGCCTCCGAGATGATTCTCTGTAATGTTTTTGGTTTAAAAAAAAAAAAAAATATATATATATATATATATATATATATATATATATATATATATATATATATATATATAAAAAATAAAAGGGCTGTTTTAAACCACATGTACACATATTGATGGTCTCCCAACACTTCATTTAGCTCATTAAGTTGATTCTTGATAAAATTTAAAAAAATGAATAATAAGCACAATTTTATATTTAAAATGTATTTTGGTCCAAACACATTAAGGGCTTACATAAGAGTGGAAGTCTGAGTTATTGTGAAAGACTAAGAGCATTTGGATGTGTGCAGTACCCTTTGCAGTGGTCTGGGAGGTGAACTTGTTCTAACATGTTGGGCATATGGGGATTGCTGATCCTAGGGGTGTTTGGGTTTGCCGGGAAGTGCTAGAGAGTCATTAGATTTTCTTTGTGGAAATATCTGTGGGAATGGAAGGTGTGTTGAGTGGTTAACTGGCAGAGTGGCCACTGCATGGAACAGGCTGGTAAAATGGAACAGAACAAATATCAGTTTGGATATTTTAAGAACAGCCTGGAAACTCACCACATGAACTAGTGAATGGTATTCTAACAAAGCTGGATGGGTATTGTTACCTGTGCTTAAAGTACTGATATGTGTGTATGTAAGGATGGAAATATAACAAATAAGAAATTAGAAGGGTCTCATAATTTAAAGTCTATGGACTGTATAAACATGCTTGGAAGGAGCTAATAATAAGAATAAGCATTACAGCTTGAGGTCTCTCAAATAACTAAGCAACAGCCAAAAAAAAAAAAAACCCACACACAATAATTATGTAATGCATGATTTTAGTAAATCTAGACATAAAATATATAATCGTCATATAAGATGAAGCAGTCTGCTGAATTTAGATATTAAAGACAGGATTTAATAACATGGGCTTGTGTATAATAACCCTACTGTCTTAACTTGTCATAAATGACATACACTATATTGAACATCAAGGGGAAGCAGGATGATTTTCTTATATAAGTAAATATGCATAACAAATCATGTAATTCCTTTAACTTGAATTGTAATTTCTGTGACTCATCATGACCATATATAATACTTTAGGTACCAAGGTAACTAACATTTATACATGACATCAAACTGACAAAGTTGTTCAAGAGACACAATAGAAACCTGAACTTGAAATGTCACAGAATGTAACAATCATATTCTGAACAAATAGTATTAAATTGACAATAGACACTCAGTTTAATAACATCGGCTTGTGTATAATAACACTACTGTTTTAACTTGTCATAAATGACATACACTATACTGAACATCAAGGGGAACCGTGATGATTTTCTCATATAAGTAAATGTGCATAACGAGTCATAAAATTGCTTTAACCTGAATTGTGGTTTTGTAACCCATCTTGACCATATATAATACTTAAGCTGTTACCAAGGTAACTAATGTTTAATACATGACATCAAACTGACAAAGTTGTTCAAGGGAAACAATAGAAGCCTGAACTAGGAATGTCACAGAATGTAACAATCACATTCTGAACAAATAGTATTAAATTGACAATAATCACTTAGTTTAACCTTTGCTTATTATACAAAATAGAACATTGACATTTAAATCTAAAAACTTTCAGTATATGTCATAACACAGCAATTTATGAATATGGAAAGGGAACTTGTAATCAGTAATCACACTAAGTGAATTTGTTATTTTTAACCTATAATTTCACTCATTTTATAATAAGAAATGACAGATATAAAAATCCTTATGTGTAGGAAATGGGGGGAAGAGGGATGCACTGATAATTAAAATGCACTAACTTTCATCAATGTTCACATAAAACAAACTTGATGCTTTAAGTAAGTTAGCAACAAAAAGTGATTACTTAAATGCTGGCAAACAATGAAATATAACTTCTGATATATCCAGTAAAATACATTGTATTATAAACATTAGGTATAAATATTATTACCATCTATTTATTTAAGTAATACATTTTGAAAGACTTCATCAATAAGGGTAAATATGTTAAATAACTGTGTGCTATAATCTTTTTCTGAGGTTTTATATATGATAGAGCCTACTTTACTATGATTGAATTGCTTGTCATCTATTTTTCATGTAAATATTAATGGTTTATACAATAAGTAGACATTTATATTGCATTAGAATTCCGTCTAATCTACAATAGTACTATATCTGTTCAAAATAATTTAAATATTGCTTATTCTTATTACAAATATTCTCCATATGATAATTCAATTTATGGAGCTCAGATATTCTGGATTGTCAAGGTATGAGTGATAATCTGATGGACTTAGGTTTATCCATCAGATTATGAATGATTTTCATTCCATGTCTAGTGCGTATCTTAGTTTTGTTAACATTTAATTTAAATTTATTTCACAAAAACATTTTTCGTATGCCTGACCAAAACATTACTTTATTGGTAAACACTCAAAGTATAAAACTGATAATTTCCTTTAAAAGCTCAAACATATACTTTATAGTTATCAGAGGAAAATGTTTAATAGTCACAATAAAACAAAAAAAATACAGTCTAAATAACCTAAGATGTATTTAACTTTATTATCTTTAAATACCAGTGGCTTAAACAATCCTAGCAAGAGATCAAATCTACTGAAATATTTAAAATTGAACAAAGCACAAATTGTCTCCCTTCAAGCAACTCATTTCAAAACAAATGACAATTACAAATGGAATCCTAAGGAATATAAGATATTGGCGCAATCCACTTATAAGACAAAGACATAAGGGGTAACAATTTTATGGAAAACAAATGTGATTAACCCAGAAATTATTTATAAGTATGAAGATAAAGAAGGCCTTATGGCATTAGTAATAGTTAAATATAATAACAGAATATGGACCCTAGCCAATCTATACTGGATCCCAGGCATTGGAAGAGGAATTGTTATAAACACTTGGATTTTATTTCCAATAATTATAAAGGCAACTTAATATTAGGAGTTGATTTTTAACGGTATATTTGATATTTCTGAAACTACAAATAAAAGACCGCTGCATACATCTGCTCTAGCAAAAGCTTTAAACAACTGTGTAGAATCATTTCATTTTGTAGATACTTTCAGATTTAAAGAAGATAAACCTATGTTGTTTTCCCATCAAGATCACAGATTTGATACCCAAACTAGAATAGATAACATATCTGCTGCCCATGACTTACACTCTAAAATCATTAATTTCTCAATCACTCTCTGCCCCTTTTCAGACCACAATTCATTGATACTAAAACTTAAAAATGGGTACAAACCATTAATCTTTAACTGCACAATTCCAGCATATATAAAATTAAAGAGTTCAAACCCGGGTTATTATCTGAATTACAGTTCTTCTTAGATATTAATTAGACCACAGAGACAAATAAAATAATGATATGGGACTCATTAAAAGCTTACATATATGGCAAAACCCTAACTTGGTGTAAAAAATCAAAGAATGGGATTCTGAATTATTAGATCTACAGTCCAAATGTTTGTCAGTAAAAGCTAAAAAAAATCAAAATCATTTGGAGATGAAAAAGAAAGTAGAAGTATTAAACAATAAATACAATGAAATCCTAACACATAAAACTAGTTTAGCTTTAGAAAAATTAAGAATTAATACCTTGGCCACCTCTCTCAAATATCTGCATAATTTATCCACAAGAATCAAAATACAGTCAAAAGCTAATAACATTAAAAGTATCTTCCATGAAAAGAAAGGGAAAATGTTTCAGATATAGGTGATATTCTTGATGCCTATAGAAATCACTATATGGAACATTTCCAAAGAGAAACTATACATATTGATCAATTAAATCTAGATGAAAAATGTTCTAATATATAAAAAAATACCAGAAAAATTAAAACTAGATCTGCAAGCACCCATATCCTACAAAGAAATTACAGATACAATAAAAGAGGGGAAAAATTATGGAAGTATATAAACTTTTTCCTTCAAAGACACTATCCCTCTTCAGTCACAAGCTTTAATACCACCCTCTTGGAGATATTCATTAATCACATCAATCCTAAAGGAAAACAAATCCCCAAACCTCTGTACCTCATATGGACCTATATCATTATTAAATAATGACTATAAGATATTTATGACAATATTAACTAACAGAATGAAAATACCTCTATCCAAAACAATAAATAATGATCAGACTAGATTTATATATCATAGATACACATAAGACAATATTAAAAGGATAATTTCTCTTATACATTATGTTAAGAAAGAAAATAAAGACATTCTCATAATCGACTTAGATATAGAGAAAGCCTTTGATTCCCTAAATTGGGTCAATTTATTCAAAATCCTAATGCTATTTGAATTCTCTGCATCCTTTGTTCATCTCCTAAAGAATATATATATATATATATATATATATATATATATATATATATATATATATATATATATACAAATAATTTAGCGTATGTCAAGTTAGGTCCTTTTACCTCTGTATCTATACCGATTTTATTTGCTCTGGCTATTAAAATATTGGCAGATTCAATTCATAACAATATAAAAATCAAAGGAATAGATGTTTATGAACAATACAATTCTAAAGTAATGCTATTTGCTGATGACATATTACTAACATTATCTAATACAAAAGAGACATTAGAAGAATTAGATATATTAATTGACAAATTTTACATGACTGCAGGACTCCAATTCAATAAATCAAAATCAAAATAAAGAACTACAGACTAAGGGGAATCACATCATAGGAAAACAATAATCTATCTTAAAATATCTAGGAATAGAGTTATGCAAGGATAAGAATGAATTAGTCTCAAAAATTACAATAATATCATCAATACAATTATAATCTCTGTGGAAAAATGCAACAAAATAATATTAACATTTGAAGATAGACTACAGTTAATAAAAATTGTTTTACTGCCAAGATCCTATATATCCTCACACAAGAATGCTCCTGCAGATAAAGCAGTGCACGGCTAAAATGGGTAAACATCCAAAAAACACAGCCAGCACTTGGAGAGTATGTTAGCCCCAATTTTAATTATAAACTAGCAAGACAAGTAAGACAAACCGGTTTCAGCATGAACACCAAAGTCTTCATCAGTGTAAATGAAGCTAACACCAAATCATGTTTAAATAGGTACCAAGATAACGAACAGTAGTTGTAATTGGATGATCATAATTGACCATTAAGTCCAGGTGGGAACAATCCCCCAATTCTGACTATCCATTATTTCTCCTTATTATGTTGCTTGTCTTGCTAGTTTATAATTAAAATTGGGTCTAACATACTCTCCAAGTGCTGGCTGTGTATTTTGGATGAAGATCCTATATATAGCCTTGGCAATACAACTGTTACCAGAAAGGAATATACTTAAAGAAATAAATTCAAGCCTAATAAAAATTTTATGGGTTCCCAAAAGAAACAGAATAGCTCTAATACATCATATCAGACCTTGGAAACAAGGAGGATTAAACTTTCCTGATAGAATGGCATATATAAAAGCATCAATATCTAAAACAATCTCAGACTGGATAAATCCAAATTACTCTGCAAATTGGAAAGAATTATTAACTGTAATATCAATAAATGAATTTGATTTGCAAAAAAACATTTTAAATAACATAAAAACAATTTGCCATGGCACACATTATGTATTAGTATGCAATATAACATAATTAAACCCATTAAAACTCGTATGATTCATTATTACATTGACTCATTTAGGAAAATTATTAATGCAAATAAAGATTTAAAAATCTGGTTTATTTATTTATTTATTTATTATTATTATTATTACTATTATTATTATTATTATTATTTATTTGCTTTTGTTAACCAGGAAAGTCCACTAGGCTGAAATAAGCCCATTTTCAGTGGAGGCCCAGGAGAAAAGTTCCAAAAAAAAAAACAATATACATAATTAAGAGATTATGTAGAGAGTTAATAACAGCATTTAACAATATACAAGAGTAATAACAGTATTTAACAATATACAATAGAATAATATAGGAGTCAGAAGTGACACAGTAACATAAGCAATGCATAGCAACATTTTGTGGAAGACTCGGGTTCATGGCAGGTATTCAGTAGATCAGACAGATAATGATAATCTGCACTTACACAATTTGTACACACCGTGTGAGGCAGGGTGAAGCACACTGTGCTGTGATTAAGGGTGAGTGCACAATAGGGAGTGTGGAGAAGAGTATGGGTATCTGAGAGATGAGTCAGGTTAGTAATCAGGTGACTGAGGAATTGGGGATGGTGCAGGGGCATAGCCAATGAGAGGAGAGATGTTGGTAGAGTGATTTTTTTTTTTGAATGGCGGGGTATTATTTATTGTCCATACAGAAGGTGGAAGGGCATTCCAGAATTTAGCTACAGTGAAAGAGTAAAGGTATTGGCCTACATGGAGTTTAGGTCTCTTAACCTGGATAAGTGATTGATTTTCAGATCTTAGTGAATGGTTTGGTTGATAAAGAGTCAGAAGTGAAGCTACGGCTGGGAATTTGGAGGAATTATAGATTAATTTTTGTGTGCTGTGGCTAGTTGTATATACGTTAGGTGTTGTGGGAGTTCTAGCCAGTTCAGGGATTGTAATGAGTCACAGTGGTGGAAGGAATATTTTGCTCTAGTAACGAATTTAGCAATTTTATTATAGCAGCTCTCCATTTTATTTTTTAATGATGATTGGATGTTTGTCAGAATGGGGGCACCATAGAGGAGAGAAGGTAGGAGAAAAGTTTGGGCAAGTGTTTTTCTAGTAGAGTAGTTTAAAAAGTGTTTATGTCGGTAGAGGGTACCAAGTTTTTGGTGTGTTTTTTTATGGTGTTGTGGATGTGTTGGTCAAAGGTTAAGTTGTCATCTAAGGTTATGCCAAGTAACTTAGTATGGGAAACTACCTCTAAGGCAGTCTTGGAGGAGAAAATGATGAAATCAGATTTATTAATGGTGGTACTTTTTTGGGGCATAAAGAGCAATAGTTTTGTTTTATTTGGGTTGAGGGTGAGGTGATTATTTGTCATCCAGGTTTCGGTAATAGAGAAAAAGAAAAAAAGAAAAGTCTTTGCCAATCAAAAACAATAGAGACTAAGCTTTTGGCAGCCCCTCCAAACAAACAAAAAAGAAAATTAAAAAAAATACATAAGTCAGTGTTTTTAGAAGGGGTAACCAACCCTTTTCCCCAAACACTGTTATTTATATATACCAACTCAGAGATCACACAACAGTGAGAAAAAGGATCAACTTCCATACCTTTCTGACTACTAATCTCGACAAAACAGAGGCATCGCACCAAAAAGCTTAGTGTATGTCTGTCCTCCAGAGCAGATGTACCTGAAGAGCTCGGTAGTGCAGTGGTGGCAGATGGAGGGTGCTACCAGGTTGTGCACCAGACATGCTGGGCAGTGGTGCTGTAATAGTCGAGTGGGGACAGGTGGATCCTGTGGGACAGTCCTACCAGGCTGTACCTCACAAAAAGCATCACAGGCTTAAACAAGATGCCATATGCTGACCGTCTAAAAAAACTTCAGCTATACTCTGTAGCATATCTTCTACTCAGAGGTGATCTCTGCTTAACATACAAGGCCATGTCAAACCCTGAGATGTTGGACATGCTCCACTTAAAGAAATCCCAACCCCTCAGAGCCACATGCTCCAGGGATCTAAACTTGTCATCACAATGAACAAAACAGCAGGAGGGATAGGTTCCTGACCTAGAGACTGCCCATACTGTGGAATAGACTGCCCATACATGTCAAGCAGAGTGACTCATTGGCCCTCTTCAAAAGGAACCTTGATGATTGGATGGGAGATAGGAAATTCACCCCAGAGATCATGTCAGCTGCCCTGCTAGACAAGGGTCCAGAGAAGTAATAATTGTGGGAAGAAATATCCAGGGAACTGTTATGGCTAGGTTTGGATAGGCCCTAGGGCCGAAAGCCTAGTACCAACCTATGAATCTATGAACCTATAATACAATTAACACAAAAAAATGAAAATAATAAATAAAAAAGGGAGTAAAGGGTTGGGGAGAAATGAAAAAAGAGAGAACATTAGTAACTTCATATGTGACATACTCTACTCTGTTACCTTTACTTTTTATACTACAAACTCCTAACAAATACCTTTGTTTACTGTTTATTGTTATTGTTTACTGTTCAGACTACCCAGCTTCTAACACATGCACAATTTACTACAGATTGCAGTAAGTAAAAATTGATTGTGCATACATTCCACATATGTGTGCTCCAAATATACTGATTACAGTTTACAGTAAGCCAGTAGTGACACTGCTTTAAAATCCTGATGTTAGACTGCAATACTAATGAAACCTGAACATATTAAATATATATATTATATATATATATATATATATATATATATATATATATATATATATATATATTTAATATATTTGGGAAATGTGGATTTTAAAGGCACAACCTATGACTAATTTGCAATAATGAACTGTTGTTTTGTCCTCCAGAGTAATACATGCATACATACCCATTACAGTTAATAAATGAATGCTCAATTTGATACAACTGTATAAGTAATACATAAATGTGTCATAACTTTAATGCTAAAATAACTCCACTGTTGGGATGCATACATACCACATGCATCTCATATATGTACCAATTTAGCGTCATGTGTTTGCACATTCAGTGCCCAGTCTGTGATAGCTGTGGAAAAAACAGAGCATAACAGAATACCATTAAGCATGCAAATCCTGACTATATCCAGATTTTAATTTTGACAAGTAGTCTCTGTAACTGACACTTACACATCTGTGGGGTACCTCCAGTCCTACATTCCTCGATCTAATGGTTGAGGGTATCCCTCTTCCTCACCCTGAGGTCTCTGTAGTGGTTCCTACATTGTTCACTAGTGTGGGGGACACTGGTAGCACTGGTCAGAAACCTGGTCAGACTATTCTATGCTTCTGCCTTGTACTCTGAGCCATGATAGTCCCTCTGCAACAGTCTGGGCCCATGTTCATTCAATTGGAGTCCAACAAACACTTTGAACTCCTGGACACCCCATCTTTGAGCACAGAATCTCAAAAACTCTCCAGGAATGCCAGCCATGCCTATCACAGATCAAGACCAATGTAGAATAATGTTTTTCTGCCAATTGCAGGTATCGCACTTACTGGGAGTGCACACTTTCTGATTTTGCAACATTTAAAAGTGCTGCACAGAGCTTACCATCAGGCAAACATGTTGTATGGCAGCACGCGCTGCTGGGAAATGTGTTTGCTGAATGGCCAATAGTATTAATTGAATGCACCCAGTGTATGTATGTGGTTGTCTGGGTCCTGTCTGCTATGTGGGTGGCCCATTTATGTGGTTTGTGTGCATAGCCAAAGCCAGTTGTGCAAAGTGATGCATCGAGCAAACAGTGCCCCCTCCCCCCAAAAAAGCAGAAAAAAATAAATAAAAAGTATAAAATTTGGAGAATTAGTTGAAATGCAAAAAAATCAATTTATGACACACACAGTATAAACTGTTAATACACACGAGGCATGACTATATAGGTCTGGATTATGACTCTCAACAGACTGCACTGTCACAAAACAGGAGGGGGAAATTATCCATTTGCCAGACAAAAACTTTGCAGCAAATACATGACGTAATTGCTCACACCACTAAGTTCAACTGAATGTACACTGATATTAAGGCATGATCTGATATTTGGAAAAGTATTCTATGTAATGTATTTAGATGTGGTGCACTTACTGGTCACACAACCTGCTATGGTTATTCCTTGCAAATATACAGCTGTGTCCTCCCTTTCTGTGTTTCTTGGTGATTCATTAGTTATCTGACCAGTACTCAGAGACATGCAGTTTGTAAGCCAGTCTATATCATTTACATTAAAATGTGTGAGGATATTCACCTGGGAAAATATGATATGCAGTTGCCATCACATTAATCAAGGCTGAATGCCACAAACAAGCATAGACTGCTGCTTTTGGGGTGGGAAGCAAAGGTGGGTTCCTGTCATGGAATGTGCAAGGGTATAATGTTCTTTCAAGGGGGAGACCAAGGCTGAGGTACTCTTATGCCACAAACAAGGCTGTGTTGTTCTTGTTATTTTTCTTGTTTTGCATCCAGATGGTTTGATCTTGTGAGGGTGGTGAATCTGGAAACTGCTATGTGTCTCATTACTTTCAAACTTCTCTGTTACGATTTCCCATTTCAGATGTATGTTGCTAATCTGAGGGAATGCAGTGATCATCAGTATGTGAATCTTTGAGGCCTGAGGCCTACTACTTGCTCAATTAAATTCCGTAAAAATCTCCCACCTTGTAGTTGCTTACTGTACTAAGTGATGAAATACAAGGGCATGTCATAATATTATTATACAATACAGTACATGTTCAGGACTTACCTTGTAAATGCAGCAGTTGACAGAGTGTTAGTTCAGGGATAACTGTGATGCAACCAGTATACAGTCAATACATGGAGAGGTAAAGGCTGTGGTTCTGAGGTGAGGCCGGCAGAGGTTGCAGGGATCCTGTATTTTGTCCCTGTCTACCCTGTAGCACTCTACAATATCACAACATGCATGACATGTGTGACATTCCCACTCTGGGCCAGTAATCAAGGAGCTTGAATCCTCACCACTGACAATGGAGAGGGATATTCACTTGGAAGACAAATGGAAACACTCACTATTTCCAGATGCAGACCTCTCTGCACAAAGCACAATTTCCCTTAAGAGCACACAGGGAACACACTCAGCCTGGGGTCTGGGTTTGTCTCATTGTCTCTCCCCATGTCCTCAGTAAGGTTTTCCACTGGCACAGCTTCAGAGTTAAGTCTTCAGCTGAGTGCCCAAGCCATGTCCTCCACCACTCTCTCTGTGAAACCAGTGCATCATGACCCTGCCCAGGTAGCTGAGACACACACTCTTTGAGATTTAATTTTCACACACACACAAGCACGCACACACACACACACACACACACACACACACACACACACACACACACACACACACACACACACACATACACACACACACACACACACATCACATGCACTCAGACGCACACACACACACACACACACACACACACACACACACACACACACACACACACACACACACACACCTGGGAAAGGCTGGCATAGACTTCCCGCTCTACTAACTTTGCCCAGACTATAAGACAGATTCACTACCACCTGTCAGTTACTATAAGGCTCTTAAAAGGGCTTCCAATTATACTGAGTGAAATTACTATTAATACAAATGGTAATGTTGACCAAACAGCCAGGCTTTCAGGAGTGGCCAGAGTTATCAGTAAATAAATATGTGCAAATACTCTCAAAACGTAAATATTTTCTAAAAAGGACCAGCAGAATGAAAAGTTTAAATATATTTAATAATAAATACTAAAAGAACATGAAAATATTAAATATCTATTTACAGTAAACACCAGAGTTTCAGACAAAGGAAATAGTGAAAATAACAAAACTGGAAAGAGTCACATAGTTACAGAAAAAACAATGCTTAACCATTCTCACTATATTTTTCTGACTAATCTAGACAATTACTGTCCCTACTTACTGAACAGAGCAAGGTAAGATAAAGTTTTTGAGTAGTCCTTGTTGTCAGATCCAAGACAGAATACAGAATGCTGAGAGCAATCGCCTACTACTATCTAAATATTATTTCTATCTTACAGAATGACATCATGCACATCTGGTCATCTGACTCTGTTTTTCGCACTACTCCCTATCACTAAGCATCTATGTGCTACAATACACACTAAACCTTTAGCTAAGTTTTATTAAAGCATCTGGGAGCTGTAAAACAATAAGACCATTCCACTTTTCCTACAATCTATTCTCTAGCACAACCATTGCATCTCTGGCTCCATTCAAAGCTGTGGGATAACATCTTTATGGCTTAACCCATTTTAAAGTTTGAGATTAACATCTTCTCTTCCAGTTCTCTGTTAAAACATATACATTTCATGCAGTTTCAATAATACATGTACATTTCTTTTCTTTCCACCATGCATGCTGTTTTTACATTTTTAATGCAAGAAAACCTCACAAATACATTTTCAGCACAAGCATCTGTACAAATCAGTTTGATATACAAATGACATATAATTATTTACAAAATTCCAGCTAGCTGTGCTGGCATATGTTACACTTCCACTGCTCCACTTCTCCTGTACTACCTATCATCACAACATGGACAAGTTAAATGGAATGTGAAAACTCTTCTCTGTTTCAGCCTAGGCCTATTGGCAGCAGCGGCATTGTCTGTAATCTGTAGCACATACAAATGGAGTTAAGCAGCAGTAGCTCCTAACATTCTGTCTGTGTAGACTTTCTGTATCTTAATCCAATACTTTTCAAATCCTTAGGAAAAACCAGCATGGAGTCTAAATGGTTGCTTTATAACTTTGTGAATAGCTCCACCACATGGGTTGATTATCATGCAGTTCAGCTGTTAATGCTATTATTATCACCTCTGAAATACAGCCTAGACAGATGCAGTCCATTGATAATCTACTCCATTATAAAAGGCAAATATGTAGCTAGCCAAACTGATTGTGATTTTACTTGCTACATGTTAAGCAAAGCAAGCTTTTTTCCAAGCTATCTTTACAGAGGAGTATTGAACTCCAGAAGATATGTGTTTTACCTGCATAATGCATATGCTGGAATATATTAATGAATAATGTGAAGCAAAGCCTTTTACACTGTTACCTGTATATATTAGTTAGAAGTGTACTGATGGCATGGCCATGTTTGTCAAGCCATTTCAGAGGTACAAATGATTGAAAAATACATGAAAATAGTAAGCTGTGACACATATGTACAAATGTTTCAAAGACAGCTCCTGTGAATGCATGTTTAGCATTTCTGATGTGTTTTAATAGCAAAATGGTTCATGTGCCTGTTCCTTAGTGGTTGGGGGAAGCAAAGAGAATTTACTGTTATGTTACAAACTACAATGGACTATTCTTTTTTTTTGGGGGGGGTGGCACAGTTGAGTTACTACTTTAGCACATACAATTTATTTATTTTATTTTATTTTACATTTGTTAACCGGGATAGTCCAACTGGAACAGGTCCATTTTCAGTAGAGGCCCGGGGCGAAAAGCTCCATAGTTACAAATAAGTGAAAAGAATACAATTCTTGCTAACAGCTACACATTACACTTTATATAATACAATGAGCAAACAGTAGTAGAATTAATTATTAATAAAGGCTAGCATAGTACCATACATCTTTTAATCTGGTTTGCATGACAGAAAAATAGCTATGTTACAGAAACATGGAGAAGAGTGCCAGTGGATAAAAGGTGTGTAGTTAGGTGATACACGGGCAGATCCAGGTTTTTCTAAGATGTGCTTTGAGTAGTGATTTGAAGTGGGAGTTTGTGGACATATTGGTTATGCTAGAGGGGTGAGTGTTCCAGTATTTATCTGTTTTGTAGTAGTATAGGGCTTTGCCGACAGTATTGTTGGCAGTGGTGATGTTAAGGAGAGGTTTATTAGAAGATCTAAGAGAACGATTGGAAGAGTAGTGGGTTAATAGATGTTTTTGTGATGGAGTTTTGTTTAGGTTGTTTAGGATATTAAAAGCACATGTAAACTGTTGGTAGTTAAGTAATTGTGGGAATTCGAGCCATTGAAGGTCAGTAAGTACTTTGCACTGGTGGGTTTTGAAAGGGGAGTTGTTTGCAAATTTAGCAATTCTGTTGTAACATCCCTCAAATTTGTTGAGGTCTGTTTTTTTAATATGGGTAAATATGGGTGCAGCATACAGTAGTGTGGATAGGAGATGGGTTTGGGCTAGGGTGATTCTTGCTTTGTCAGTGAGAAAATTATTGTGTCTTTAAAGAGTATCCATTTTTTATGGACCTTCTGGATATTTTGAGCTATGTGAATTTCACAATGAGCTAATCGAAGGAAGGACACTGAGGAAACTCGGAGCTATAATATATAACATTAAGTATCCTGTTTTTTGTTTATTTTGTTCTTTATTTCTTTGTTATTTATAGCACTTTGTGTACTATGTATTTTTCTAGCTAGTTTCACTGTGTGTGAGGTATTAACTGGAAATTGTCCACTTTTATTAACCATCTGTTGGGTTGTTTGTTTCTGATAACTTGTTGCAGTTAAACTATTTTCTAGAGGCTCCTTTAGCTGTTTAAAACTTTCATTTAAAGGCTCACTGCTGCTTTTCAGCTGTGAGAAACATTTCTGCAGTTTGTTCTAAGTAGTGGGGATATTTGTAGCATTTCCATATTCAGGCTTGTATTTGGGCCTAGTGTTTGTGGAGGCTGTGTGTCTGAACACATATTCAGGGACATCTTGGTTTAGCCAAAGCCATCAGGCATTTCAGTGGGAGAGAATTTTTGAGGTCATTGGCTGACTGAGGTCACCTGGACTACAGCTTAGACTAAGCACCTCATTGGTTCTTTTGAGATTTCTTTCTTAAAAGCTGTCTCAGGTTTCAACCTTCTGTTACCTAAGAAGTTCAGTTGTGAAAAAAAAATAAATAATAAAAAAAAAAAAATGTATCTGCTTTTACTGTATTTGTGTTTCTTCCTACTTTATTTTGCTTTTGCGTCATCATAAAAGTACTCAATTGTATTTATTACTGCTTGGTGTAACTCATTCTAAGCCTTTTAGTTTAAGCACTTGGGCTTCAGACCAGTTGTTTTACATTAAGAAGGTGTGTGGTCTGCACTGTAGTGGCAGAACAAGTAGCTTACATCATTCTAAGTTGGGAACTGCTGATTGAGGGCTCAGTGTCTGTTATTCTAAAGTGTATTAATTCTGGTTTAAGCACTTGGGCTTCAGGCCAGCTATTTTATATTAAGAGGGTTCGTGGTCTGCACTCTTGTGGGAGGAGAGGCTGGACTCTGCCCTTCTGAGCTGGGAATTTCTGGTTAAAGGCTTATAGTGCCTGCATATTTGAACTGCTTCTTACTGAAATTGGTACACCTTGTTTGCTGTAGCATAGACTAGATCCAGGCCTGCTGAATCTAGCTTTGTTTGTATAACTTGAGCACTAATCCAGGCATTCTTTAAAGTATTCAGTTGTATTTATTACTGCTTGGTAGTAACTTGATTAAAGTGTAGCTATCATTCTAAGTCTTTTGGATTAAGCACTTGGGCTTCAGACCAGTTGTTTTACATTAGGAAGATTTGTGGCCTGCACTGTGGTGGCAGGACAGGTAGCTTACATCCTTCTAAGTTGAGAACTGATCATTGAGGGCTCAGTGTCTGTTATTCTAAAAGTGTATTAGTTCTGGTTTAAGCACTTGGGCTTCAGGCCAGTTATTTTACATTGAGAAGGTTCGTGGTCTGCACTCTTGTGGGAGGAGAGGCTGGAATCTGCCCTTCTGAGCTGGGAATTTCTGGTTAAAGGCTTATAGTGCCTGCATATTTGAACTGTTTCTTACTAAAATTGGTACACCTTGTTTGCTGTAGCATAGACTAGATCCAGGCCTGCTGAATCTAGCTTTGTTTGCATGCTTGTTGTTTGTTTGCTTGTTATCTCCCTGAAATGCTAATTCCACCTAAAACGCAGCTTTTCAGCACTTCTGTGGATCCCTAGTGATATCTGCATTGCTTACTGTACTTATTTCCTTGTTTCACTTGAAAGAAAGTTACTGTTTGTCGTTTTTGCATTTAAGTTACCTGTAACACATTACATTTAAGTTACCTGGCACTTGCTCACTAAAGCAATTATATAAGTCAGCACTAAAAAATTAAAAGCACTACACCCTCACAAACTCTCCTTGAGTACTTTGTTACCCATTGGCCCTTTTTTTTCAATTATAAAGGAATTCCCAATACTATTCTAGCATGTCCAAAGGTCAGTTGTCAATCTCCTCTCCGGTCCAGCTGGTGAATCTGGGAATCTTGAGGCAATGTTACAACTGCCTCATGTACACAGACAACCCTCTCCTCCTCCCAACAAATTCCAACACATGTGAGAGATGCAACCATATAGCCAAACTGGAGGCTAAGCTCTCTCAACTCAGTACTGGCATAACCAGTCAGGAGGAGAAGGAAACCACACTCACTACAATTCCAGTCTCACATAGACCTACCATGACAGCAAACCAAACAGATAAACACACAAAAACACACTCGGAGGCTCTAAATAAAAATCTGCCTAAGCAGCAGAGACCTCCAAAGTAGACACCCAAGCAACAGCTACCCCAAAACAAAACATGTGCAACACATAGCTCACAAAGCCAGTGTGCTGAACAGTCACAGCCCTTAAGGCTAAACAACACACCTGATACACTTGTAATAGGTGACTCCATCATAAGGTACACTGACATCCCGCTCACCAGGCTGAACAAAGAGAAGGTCACGGTGAGCTGCCTGTTGGGCGCTAGGATCCGCCACATAACACAAGCACTCAGGTCACTCCAAGGCAAGTACAAATATGACTCAGTCATTGTCCATGCTGGTGTGAATGACCTGAGACGTACCTCCCTGGACTACATGAAAAGAGACATAGAGGAGCTCTCTGAGCATGTAGGCCAGGCCAGTATGACCCTGACCTTGAGTAGCATCTTACCCTCACCAAGAATGATGTCACAATATGAAGACAAGATGATCAATTTCAACAACTGGCTTAAGTATTGGTGTCATTCAAAGGGGATCCAATGCCTGTCAGCCTGGGATGACATTTATTTATTTATTTATTTATTTATTTATTTATTTTATTTATTTATTTAACATTTGTTGACCGGGAATGTCCGACTAGGTTCCACAGATCCTGTTTTCAGCAGAGGCCCGGGGAGAAATGCTCCAGAAGCATGTCTTTAGAAGCTTGACATGCTCGACAAGCCACGATGCTTTGCTAGGGATGGCTTGCACCTGTCACCCCTGGGCTTTCGAATATTGGCTAAGGCTCTTGCTACCCCCATAGTGCCTTTTTTAGGCAAGGCTCAAAAGACAAACCCGACTCCATAGGTATCACAAGGGATAAGAAACTAAGAGTAATGCTACTCAACGCCAGAAGTCTAAACCTCAAGATGCAAGCACTCGCAACTCTCCTTAGCATGGAGAACATTGATATCTGTGCAGTAAAAGAAACCTGGTTCAAGGCTCCTGAGAGCACCCCAGCACTACCAGGTTATACCTCATACTATGCTTTTCGGCCCAAAACTTGGACCGAACCACAAAAGGAGGGGGAGTATCAATATTCATCAAAGATACCCACACCTCCAGGTTGGTGGCACAGCACAAAGCATTAGAGACTATCCATGTGCAACTAACAGTGGGTAAAACTGCCTTCCAGTTTATAGCCTACTACACACCACCCTCCCAAACCCAGGAACCCCACTCGGCCTTCCTGAGAACACTGGAAAATATGAAGGTCTCTCCAAACGCCATTATACTGGGAGACTTCAACTACCCAAACATAGACAGGGAGCATTACTCTAGCTCCAACACCCTAGCCCAAAGGTTCCTAGAATTTATAAACTCAAATGCTATGGAACAACTTGTTACCACTCCCACAAGAGGGGAAAACATACTGGACTGGATCATCACCAACATGGGGACTCTATGCTCCAGACCAGAAGTGTATCCCTCACTGGTAAGATCAGACCATAAACTAATCTCACTGGATATTCACATCCTGACCCCACACCCTGCCCAGAAAACCACAGTGAAAAACTTCTCTAAAGCAAATTTCACACTCCTCAAAACTGAGGTGGAATCCTTCAAAGCCCCCGGGCCTGTGGAAAATATGGCCCAGACCGCAGAATCCTTTATAAACGCATTCTATGAACACCTTCAGGAATGCATGGATCATGCAATCCCAAATAAAACCAAGACCCAATCCTCCAAAGGCAGACGTCCTGTCTGGTGGACCCCAGCCATAAACAAACTATACAATAGAAGGAGGAGGACGCTACTACATGATAGAGCAAAATCCCAAAAAGGGAAGGCATCTCTGATCAGTATTAGCAAAAAACTATGGGCACTCATCAAATCGTCTAAGGCCAGCTTCGAGAGAAAAATTGCACAGGACACTAAGGATAATCATAAGACTTTCTTTAGTTATGTTAGGAACCTGGGTGGAAATTCCCAGATATGCTCAGAATTAGTCCAAAATGACAAAACATACACCGAACCCACAGACATTGCCAACATCCTAGCTGACAGGTTCAGCGCAAACTCCCCCCCCCACCAAAAGGGCAAATATCTATCCCAGCAGAGTGCTGCCCCCCTGATATCTCAGATGCTCAGGTAAGAGCCGCCCTCTCCAAAGCAAAAAACACAGCATCAATGGGACCAGACGGTGTCCCAGGCTGTGTCCTACATGAACTCTAAGAAGAGCTAAACCCAAACATAAAACTACTGTTCAATCTCAGCCTTACTACAGGGTATGTACCCAAAGAGTGGTGTACAGCAACAGTGGTCCCTCTCCACAAAGGTGGTGCCTCAACGGATCCTGGAAACTATTGCCCCATAAGCCTGACTAGCTTGGTCTGCAAAGCTATGGAAAGGATCATCATGGACCTCATAAATAAAGATATTGGGGACCTACAGACACTGGATCCTACCCAGTTCGGCTTCGTTAAGGGCAGATCCTGCCTCCTAAACCTGGTCAATTTCTTTGAAACAGTCACCAAGGCCATTGACGAGGGGAAGGTGGTCCACACAACCTACCTGGACCTCGCAAAAGCCTTCGATACAATACCCCACTCGGGCATTATAGATAAGCTCACCAGCTTAAATATAAACCCCTATGTCACTAGATGGGTTGCAAATTGGCTCAAGGACAGAACCCACATGGTTAGAATTGCTGGAGCCATGTCAGACTCCAAACCAGCTACAAGTGGCGATCCACAAGGCTAAGTCCTGGGACCTCTCTTGTTCGGTATATATTTCTGAGAGGTACAGGCCAACACGGAAGGACTGTGGCTGACCAAGTTCGCAGATGACTGCAAACTGGGCGCCATAATCGACTCTCCAGCCGACACAAGCATCCTCCAAAAGGGCCTCATAGAAACAGACAACTGGTGCCAGAGCCATGGCCTCAAGCTAAACGCCAAAATGTGTATAGTCATACCCTTTGGCAAAAGCAAAGTGCCCACAAATTACCACCATTCTCAATCCATTAAGTACAGAAGAAGTAATTAGGGACCTGGGGACCCAAGTTGATAGCAATCTCTCATTTGATAACCACGTGGCCAAAGTGGTTAGAAAAACATTTTATATAGCCCTCCTAATCATGAAGGGATTCACATCCAGATCAGGGGAGGTCATCGTGCCTCTTTACTCATCCCTCATCAGGCCCATAATTGAGTACAATGCCCCTTTTGGGATGTAAAAACTGAAAAATAGGATATACGAACACTTGTATGATATCAAAAATGAAAAAGATACTAGTGCATTGTTTAAACATAGTGTCACCTGTAGTAATTTTCAGTCTTACAAGTTTGGTATATTAGAATTTGTCACCATTGAAGCCAGGGGTGGGGACTGGCAAAATGTTTTGTATAAAAAGGAATTATTGTGGCAACTGCGGCTGGCTGCTGATTCCCCCCCAGGGCTTAATGAACATATCTCTATTATGCCTATTTTAAAAGAAAAGGCAGGTTTAGTGTAGTAACATTTTAGATTATTGTAGTGTATATTTTCATTACAAGTTTTTTACTGAAATGAAATATTTATGTGTGTGTATTTTATGATGAGACTGCTATTTTCTTTCTTTTTAAACAACTATGTATTTAACATATTTATGAGGAGGGAATATTTATTCATGAGGAGGGAGCTGTCATTGAACATGATTGGTCATTTTGAATTTCTGACTAATTAGAATTCATGTATTTAAAACTGAACTTTATTAGTCATTGTGTTCTGAGGAAGTCAATGTATTTGATGAAAGCGCTTAACCATTTTGGATGTCTACCATTGTGGATTTTAATTACGTTTTATTTCATTTGTGGATGTGTTTTCTACAATAAATTATCCGTGGACCCGCAACACTGTGCTCTTCTTTTGATTTGGTTTGTTTTTGAGCACTTTCCACTACTTTTTGGATTTCCCTTTTGGGATGTACCTTACCAGACACCTGCAGCAACTGGAAAGACCCCAAAAGTAGCTCACCAAGAGGATCAAGGGGCTCAAACAGATGCCGTATGCTGCCTGGTTAAAGAAACTCCAGCTCTACTCAGTGGCATACCACCTGCTCAGAGGCAATCTGTGCCTGACGTATAAAGCCATGTCCAACCCGGAATTAATGGACATGCTGCACCTCAGAAAATCCAAATCCCATTGAGCTACACGCTCGAGAGACTTGAACCTCAGCACTGAAATAAATAGGACATGCTGGAGGGACAGATTCATAACCCAGAGGCTCCCTTCACTCTGGAATAAAATCCCAGTTCAGGTTAGGCAGAGTCCCTCAATGACTCTCTTCAAGAGGAATCTTGATGAGTGGATGGGAGATCATAGGTTTACCCCGGGTATCACTTCTGTGTCACTGTTAGACAGAGGCACAGTATACTAACCTCAAAAAAGGGCATAGCAAAATTAATTTAAAATGGGTGGCGAAAGCCAAACACACTCTGGCTAGGCTTATAAATGCCCTAAGGTAGATAGCCTAGTATGAACCTATGAACCTATGAATATCGAAGTACAGATTTTTATCAATCTCAACTCCTTGGAGTTTTGTATGTGTGGTAGGAGAGATGACTGTGCCATTTCTAGATGTAATTGAGAAGGTTAGGGAAGCTGATCTCGATTTATTGGGGGCAAACAAGAGAAGTTTTGTTTTATTAGGGTTGAGAATCAATTGGATGTCAGAGATCCAGCCTTCTACAGAAGAGAAGGAGTCTTGGGCCAGTTTGTTTAGGGTGGTAAGAGATGGGGCTGCACAGATGAGTGTAGACTTATCTGCGTATTGTATTAATGTGGCATGTTTGGAGGCAGTATGTAGGTTATTTGTGAAAATAGAGAACAATAGTGTGCCAAGTATTGATCCCTGAGGTACAGCTATAGACGTAGGGAGGAGGGGTGATAGCTCAGGTTGCCATTGGAGAGCTTTCTGTCTATTTGATAGATAGCTTTTGAACCAGGAGATGGTAGGGGAATCAAAGGATAGGGCAGAGAGGGCCCCAAGTAGTAAGGGATGTGAAACCATGTCAAAAGCTTTAGAAAGGTCAAGGAAGATAGCAGATACAAAGTTATTATTGTTTCTGAGCTGGTTAACTTCATTTATGAAAGACAGAAGAGCAGTCGTTGTGCTGTGGTGAGGGCGGAAACCATGTTGAGTGAGGGAAAGAAGATTATGTGAGGTTAAATACTGGAGAACCTGGGAGTGGATACATTTCTCTAAGAGCTTGGATAAGGGAGAGATAATGGCTATTGGCTGATAGCTGGAGAAGTCATATGAGCTACCACCTTTATGTAGTGGTATGATGTAGGAGATTTTCCAGATTTGAGGAACATAGCCTTCTTTGATTGACTGGTTAATAAGGATTGAGATGGGGTAAGATGAGGAGTCAGCTGCTATTTTCAAAAAGTTTGCAGATATTTCATTGGCTGCAAGAGTTGTAGGTTTTAGTTTACAGATGAGCTTCTTAATGTTGCTAAGTGGAACAGGTGAGAGGGTAAAGGGGGTAAGTTATTTGAGAGTTTAGCTGAGTTATTTGGAACGCTATTTTTAGTAGTAATGGGTAGGTCATTGTGTTTGGTGAATTGGCTGGTTAAAGTGTGAATTGAGTTTATGAAGTGATGGTTTAGTTGGGTAGCGATATTGCTATTTTCATTATTGGGGGATTTAGGGGTGGGGGTGGTAGTTTTACCTGGTCTTAGCAGTGAGTTTAAGATGTTCCAGAATTGTGTGCCCTTGCTACTCTCCTTGTTTTGCATCTTGCCTGTTGTTAGTATTTCACATATGTAGTATTCCAGCTAGCTGGGTACTACTGACTACCTATCCTAACTCTTTTATCTGCTAACAGTTTCTTTGTAGTTATATGATAGTTATACATATTATCATTCTGTTGTGATTTAGGACTGAAAATGTCATTGAGGCACAGATTCCCCCCATTCACTAAGGCAGAAAACAACATAATAGTGGACTTGCTATGTCAACATGGTGCTTTCCTTTTTGGAAGAGGTCATCCCAATATGCCAGAGATGCTGAGGATATGTCAAGAAATTGTTGATAACATAAATGTTATGGGGACCACAGCCATATTTATGAGTAAATGCACCACAGGGCCACTGATATGATCATTTCTGCATGAAGGCATGCAGCTGCTGTTGCACAAGACCAGAGGGTAACTGGGAGTGGGTCTGCTAGAGAACCATCTTTCAGTCTCAGTGAGGAATTCCTGGTGAACCTTCTGACACAGAACAAGTCATAACAGAGTGGCCCACAATATGTCCTTGATGTGGGTGCAACTCTTTCTCAGTCCCAGGAAGAGCATCCAGGTAGGCTTTGTTATATGGCTAGTTCAATACTGTTGTATAGTAAAGCAATTGAAATGAAAGTTACTTCTGCGTCACTTGTGTTTTTTTTTGGGGGGGGGTTGAAAATTAGTACAGTGATAAGCTGAATTCGGAGTTCTATGTTACGTACTTGTTAAAGTAAAACATTGTGCTGATTGAGAGGAGTACATATAGTGCCTCCTGTCTTACTGTTAAATGTGATGATATTGGTCTTACCTCTTGATTAACTTATTTCAGGACTGTCAGCACTGTAGGCCTCCTGCAGGAGGCAAGCCAAGTCAAATTATTTCAGTACTGGACATCAATTTCTAGTAATTTAATGTGTTAGTTTAGAGCTGTTATATACATTGCTTTACTGTCTGTAATAGTGGTAGCACTGTTAGCTGTTTAGCATGTTCCACCACAGTAGTGCAGTTATTAATGTATGCCTGTGTTTCTCCCTTTTTATCACAGATGATCATGACTGTGGGAGTCTGGGTCCTGTGCTACCTGATGTCAGTGTCTCATCAGACATTGATGATAATGCTGGCAAAACTGAGGTACAGTTGGGGGTGCACAGGTTGAATCTGACTCAGAGGTTGAAATTCAGCCACCCCCTTCTTTTTCCACAGACACAGCCAGTAGGCCTATGCCTATCCAGTTCACTGAGCCCAAAGATATAGGACATATGGAGGGCAATGACATTGAGCAGAGAAGTGTGGCTACTGCGGCTTCAGTGCCTGTTGAGTCTGGCCATAGCCAAATTGTTGGAGAGGTGCCACACAGGAGGGTTGATAGGGGTGCTTGGAGGGGGCCTGCTGTCCCTCCTCCACCTGCTGCAGGTGTCTCTTCCCATGTCACTCAATGAGCTTAATACAGATCAATGTTCTCTTTTGCAGGAATCTCACCAGACACATGCAGCAGCTGGACAGACCACATGCCTTTCTCATCAAGATAACACAGGGCCTAATAACCATGACATAATGTATGTGAGTAGATTAACAGACATGACACTGTCATCTGTCTGGTATTGCATTACATTGTAACTGTGATTCTATGCCTATTACTTTCAGTTTAAGCACTTGGGCTTCAAGTCAGTTGTCTTAAATTATGAGGGTTTGTAGTCTACACTCTGGTCGGAGGAGAGGGTAGCCTGTACCCTAATGGCATGGGAATTGCTGGTTGAATGCTTATTGTAGCTGCTATTTTAAGTCTCTTTGTTATACTTTATGCACTTGGCCTCCAAACCAGTTATTTTACATTAGGATGGTTTGTGGTATAGACCCTTGTGGCAGGGAACATAGCCTACACCCTTCTAAGCAGGTATTTGCTGGTTGAAGGCTTATTGTGTCTGTTAGTTCTGGTTTAAGCATTTCTGTTCCAGAACATTTATTTAACACTAGGAAGATTTGTTTTCTACACTCTTGTTTGATAATTCTACTGGACTGTTGCTTTATTTAAAATGTGTGTTCTTCTGTTGTGATTGTGAGTTTCTGCATTCTGTATTTCTAGGACTACTGCATTTTATAGCATAGGCTCGATTCAACATTGCTCAATCTAGACTGTTTAATATCATTGGAGCACTATAACCAACATTAAGAGGACCCCCCACACCCTTGTGGAAGAAAAGTACAGCCAGGAACCCATCTGACTTGGAGATTGGTGGAATAAGGGTCCCTCTTGGCCTTTCCCTTGTTTTACTTGTTTAAAATATTTAACTTCACTTGTATTCCAGCATTATGTTTTGGGGTGTTTGCACGCAGTTTACCATAGCTGCTCAGATGCTGCACTGCTGCCCTGTGAGCAACTCAAGTGTGCATCATGAAAAACTGACACATTTGTGTAACCCTAGATCTCCATAGAATAGACATTTTGTTAGTCTTACACCAAAACCTGGTCCATCTAGCCCACTCCCCACTACTTACTATGGTATATACCTTCAATAATGGATGAACAGTTTCCCACCATGTCTTCAGGAAGCCTGATGAACATGTCCATCCTGAGGCAACACAGTAATTGCCCCATGTATACTGACAACCAGTTGCTGCTAAGAAAAGCTAATACAACATGTGAGAGCTGTATCTATACCATGAATTTTGAATCAATTCTCTCACATAACAACAAACCAGATATCAAACATGTTGTCAGCACACACAATTCACCTCTTGTATATAAGTTCACAACACATATGTGGAGGTATTCGCTAGAAATGTAACTAAAGATCATAGACCTCCCAGGCACAAACCTACTGTACACAGTGCAGACCCAACAGAATCCACTGCACATAATAATACATACACCAGTGTCTCAGCCAATAAGCCTATCAGGCAAAACACCTTAAAACCAAATGTCTTGCTCATACGTGACTCTATAGTGAGACACAAAGACGTCTCCCTCACCAGGCTGGACAAGGAGAAGGTCACAGTCAACTGCCTGACAGGTGCCAAGGTCCATCAGATCATGCACGCACTCAAGTCTCTCAACAAGTACCAGTATGACTCTGTCATAGTGCATGCTGCAGTGAATTACTGAAGATGTACCTCACAGTACTATATGAAGGCACTTGCCTCCCCCATAGTGCCCTTTTTTTAAGCAATGTCAGAAGTAAAGTCCCAGTGTAAAAGTATCAACCACAGACAAACTGAATGTTATGCTGCTTAATGTATGGAGTGTAAATCAAACTGCATTCACTGGAAGAACTCCTTACCTTGGCAGAAGCCCATGTCTGTGCAGTCAGACAGACATTGTTCAAGGCAGCAGAGAGCACCCTGGCCATTTCAGGGTACAGTGCTTTCCACACGTTCACATGTCAGAATGAGTGTGAAAGAACCAAAGTGGAGGTATATACATCTTCAATAAAAGCAAATACACTGCAAGACCGGTCAAAGAATACAACTCTGGAATGCTACTCCAATTCCAACTAACTATATGTAAAACCCACGTACATATCATACATATGACAGGTCCCCCACCCTGACCACAAGGAGCGCTTTGCCTAGTGAGACCTAAATGAGTCACTCACTAGACAGCCAAATACCTTGGTCATGAGTGATTTCAACTATCCTTCCATCTATTTGTAGTCATAGATGTGCACAAACACACTCACCCTATGGTTCCTAAACTTTGTTAATACATATGCTGTGTAACAGACAGTTTGCACCCCCACCAAGGGACTTGAGTGTCCTAGACTTAGTACTGACCAACACAGTGGTTTTCTGCACTAACCACTGTGTGTTGGCACCCCCGGCCAGGTCAGATAACAATTCAGTCTCATTCACATTCACTATCATACCCAACTTCTCCTCAAGAGCAGAAAGGATGAAACATTTATCCAAAGCAAACTGTAGGCTTCCAACTGATGCCACAAAGAGTTGCACACCCCCTGCTGCCACTGTCAACAATGACTGCTATACAGATATGTATGCAAATGGCCCATATAAATAGCTATACAAATGTTTAGAGTTTGCTGAATGTGAATGGATCAAAATAGGTTCCTCACAGAAAACAAGCCACCCTAGTGGGCATCAGGCATACATAGGTTATACAACAAGTGGAAGAAAGTAATGTCTAAGAACAAGAGGGAACTTACTCAGCAGAGGAAGGATAACCTCCACAGCTTAGGGAAATTAACTGTCTTAAATTTAAAAGTCCTCTAATGCAACATACAAACCTTAAATAGCATCCCTAGCTAAACATAATCAGGAGGCATTCTTTAGCTACATCAGACATCTAAAATTGAAGGCCCAGCTTTGTGACAAACTAGTAGCAGACAGTACCACTCATACTGAAAGAACTCCAAAAAAGAACAAACTGGTAAAATAACAAAAAAGCAAGCAGGCTGTAAGTACTCCAAACCACACTATTTATTGTGAGTGCTTTCATCAGAGACAATGCTCCAACTTCATCAGACAAAAGAAAAGACAACAATTAACCACTTTATATACTTACAAGTGGATGCAATTAAACCAATCACAAATTAACCATCAGTAAATTACATTCACTAATTCATGTAGAGTTATAAAAACATCTAACTCCATTGTGGCAACAGTAAACAATTCAACTAATACAAGATATCCTCTCCATTTACAATATGTATAATTAAAACCATATACAAAACATATCAGAAAACTATACATAAGTACACGCACATAATAAAAATATATACATTAAAGATTAAAAATTAACAAGGTGTAATACCCTTTCAGCTAAAATACTAGGGGAGCTAAACACATAGTTGATACAAGTGTGGATAATTATAAAGTAAAAATTAAAACTTGAATGATTTTTACTTAATTATTCCTACATTTAAAAATGCAACTTATGTATATGTGCGAACTGGTGTTCATATATCCCGTACAGCATACACAAACAGATTACTACAAATGTGTTGGCAAAACACATTTTAGATTACCCCACTCACAAGTTTGTGTTTGCAGTAATACAACAGTTAGAACATAATATACGAGGAGGTCCATGGGAACTTAAACTTGAGGAATGTGAGCTTATGTGTCAAGTTCGCACATTGGCCTACATACCTCCTGGCCTCAACGAATATGTATCATTCAAATGCCTTTTAAAGCTTAAAGCACTTACTAGGCAGTGCCTATAGCTTGTGCACCAGCACTCAAGTTTTTATAAGTGTTTAAGTATATTTTGTATGCCTTTCTACAGTAAGTGTCACACTGGCCTTTGTTTGCCTACCTTCAGTCAGTGTTTTTTTTTTGGTCTTTTATTCATACACACACACACACACACACACACACACACACACACACACACACACACACACACACACACACATATATATATATATATATATATATATATATATATTCATGTACATAAGTTGCATTTTTAAATGTAGGAATAGTTAAGTAAAAATCATTCAGGTTTTAAGTTTTACTTTATAATTACCCATACTTGTATCAACTATGTGTTTAGCTCCCCTAGTATTTTAGCTGAAAAGTTATTACACCTTGTTAATTTTTAATCTTTAACATATATATTTTTATTATATGCATGTATTTATGCACATGTTTCTGATATGTTTTGTATATGGTTTTAAGTATACATATTGTAAATGAAAAAGATATCTTGTATTAGTTGAATGTTTACTGTTGCCACAATGGAGTTAGATGTTTTTATAACCCTACATGAATTAGTGAATGTAATTTACCAATGGTTAATTTGTGATTGGTTTAATTGTATCCACCTGTAAGTATATAAAGTGGTTAATTGTTGTCTTTTCTTTTGTCTGATGAAGTTGGAGCATTGTCTCTGAAGAATGTGCTCACAATAAATAGTGTGGTTTGGAGTACTTACAGCCTGCTTGCTTTTTTCTTATTTTACCACTCATACTGACCCTGAGGACATTGCCAACTTGTTACCAGATGTTTTGGGACAAACTTCAACTCACATGTCCCCACCAGACATACCCCAAAGCATACATGTTACCAGTCCTCTACCTAGTAATTTCCTATGAACCTAAGGTGACATCTGACTGGACTCCAGGCCAGTGTCTTATCATGGCCTGGTTGGATGGTTATATATGCAATAAGCTGATATAGCTAACTACTTCAGCAATGTCTGTTGAGCATATGGTGATAACAGTGTCCTGCATGCTGGTATAAAATGATCTCTGTAATGTCAGGTAAAATCTGTCACACACACATACAGTTGGCTACAGTGTGAACAGAACCCCTACCTATCTAAGTATGCAGACTACATAACACAGTACTATCCACAAGCACTGCAGCATATGTCTGAACTTTTATATGTCTGCAGGTCATCTTAAAGTGGATAACGCCAGCAAGCCATGTGGGAGACAATAGGCTGGGAGGGCTGCATGAAATGGATGTTTAGGATTCTGCAAGTATGAAAACACTAACAAGCCATACCATTGGAGAAATAATGTTAGGATAGCACATCTACTCTGCTGAGTAGAAACACACACACACATACACACACACACACACACACACACACACACACACACACACACACACACACACACACACACACACACACACACACACACACACACACACACACACACACACACACACACACAGTTGACTGCAGTGAGAACAGAACTCTTAATAATCTAAGGCTGCAGACTATAGACATCAGTACTTAACACACGTTCCATGGCACAAGTCTGACTTATGTGGCTGCAGGTAAACGTGTGGTAGATAACATCAGCAAGCCATGTACAGGACAACAGGTTGTGAGTCCTGCATAGGCACATAGATTCATAGCGTCACATGAGGCCAGTAGTCTATTTGTAGAGCGTGTCCTAGTTGTGTAGAAGCCTAGCTGTGTAAACACAGAAGTAGCCTTATTTAGCATAGTTGGATGTTTGAATTTAGCAGAACAAGGTTGCTAGCTCCACCAAATGACCCTGTCCATGACAGTGCACACAAAATTATATATTCACTTTATACTGTGGTTGATATATCTGTGTAAAAATTACTAAGCCCCCAGGGTTTTATTGCTTGGGGGAGGGTGGACAACACATGTATGTATTGTGAATATATGACATATACTGAGAATGTGCCCTGAAAAACTGATTTTATGTACAAAAGATTAGCTGAATTTGGACTGTCAACTCCAGAGAGAGAGGTGACAACAATGTAATAGCTGTATAGCCAATTGGATCTAATCAAGTGTGTCATGTGTGCGACATAGAGAGTTATGTTTTGGACAATTTCATTTTTTTGGGACAGGTGTCCTATTTTTTTTTTTTTGTAAGAGAGAGGAATGTTGGAGAAGAGACACGTGCATGTCTTAGGCAGGTAATTTGGCAAGGTGATGAAGCATTTGATGACAAACAGAACATACAATACAAGAGACAAGGATGGTGAAGAACACAACAGGTGGATGAACACCATGGTTGGGGTAAGAGTGTGGACCTTGCAAACCATGAATGTCAAGCTGGGTGACAGTGATAATCCTCACTCACTGGACTGCCATCACTGTCACCTCACTGCACCAATGGCTGCAGTGTCTGACATCTGTATCTCCTTGTGTTATTGAAGACAATGATGTAGAGCAGTGTCTCCATCTGGTGAAGGCATGCAGCCACAGTACAGCATACAATCCTATGCACCATCCCCAGCAGTTCTTCTTGGGTGATAAAATCACCTCCTCTGCCACTGCTGTCAGAGGGAACCACAGGCCTCTCCTCCGGGGCAGAAATACCTGATGGGCCAGATAGTGCAGGTGCAGCACAAGGGGTTCTACAAGATTGTGGCTCAGATGTGCTAGGCCTTGGTGCCATAGCCAGTGGAGTGGGGGCAGGTGGATCCCATGGGTCAGGCTTACCCTGCTCTGCTGTGAGGGAAAGAAAAAAATAAGCAAACCAACAAAACAAAAATAAAATAAGGGTTGGGGTTAGAGATTATAGAAGTTGTTTTATTTGCTTGTGTAGGCTGAAGATGATGGTCTCCCAGGTCTGGGTTCTCACTTTTGTATTTGTAGACAGCAGCTTCTTTTATTTAATGTATAACCTGGTAATGACAACTTGGGGCAAACCAGACATGTGTCTGTCCGGGACAAGATAACAGTGTCCCACAGGCTAGTGTAACATGCCCACTGTAAAGTCCAGCAACAGCTAATACACACACACACCCCCATTTGACTGCAGTGATAATAGAACCCCTACCTATTTACATACACACACTACAGAACACAGTAGTTAACATAAGTTCCATGGCTCAAGTCTAAGTTCAAACACGTCAGACATCACTTTATAGATGATGATATCAGCAGTCTCTGTTGAGGACAAGATAACAGTGTCCCACAGTCTGCTGTAAAAGACTCACTGTAAAGTCCATCTCTCTCACACACACACACACACACACACACACACACACACACACACACACACACACACACACACACACACACACACACACACACACACACAAACCAGTTGACTGGAATGAGAATATAACCCCTACCTATCTAAGTAGACAAACTATAGAATAAAGTAGTTATTGCATGCACCATAGCACAAATTTGATTATACCCAGGACTGCAGGTGAACTTATAGTAGATAACATTGGCAAGTCATGTGGGAGACAAGAAGTTGGGAGGCCTGCATGAAACTGATGTGTAGGCTTATGCAAGTCTCAAAAAAACTGGCAACCCATGCCATTGGAGAGGTAACTGTGGGATATATACTTCTATATTTCTATGAATACAAAAAGGCACTCACACCCAGTTGCCTGCAGTGAGAATAGAATCCTTGCCTATGTATACAGACTACAGAACACATTACTTATTGCACACACCATAGCACAAGTCTAATTTTACTAGGACTGCAGGTGAACTTATAGTAGATGACATCAGCAGGCCACGTGGGACACAAGAGATTGGGATGAGATTGATGTGTAGGCTTGTGCAAGTCTCAAAAACTGGCAACCTATGCCATTGGAAAGGTAACTGTGGGATACATACTTCTGCTATGCTGGTTAGACACACAAACACACACACACACACACACACACACACACACACACACACACACACACACACACACACACACACACACACACACACACACAGTTGTCTGCAGTGAGAATAGAACCCCTACCTACAAGGTATACAGACTACCAGCACAGTACTTATCACATGTGCCACAGCACAAGTCTGGTTTTAAGAGGACTGCAGGTGAACTTATAGTAGATGACATCAACTGGCCATTGGGAGGCAAGAGTTTGGGAGGCCTGCATAAGTGCATTGGTTTATAGTGTCATCTGAGGCTAGCAGCCAAATAGCAGTAGGCTAACAACACAAGTACCCTGACTGAGCATAGTTGGCTGTTTGAATTTTGCAAGGCAAGGCTGTGAGCACCAACAAGTGGCCATGAGTAAGCACACAACATAACACTTTGTATTGTAGTTGATATATGTGTGGAAAAGTAATGAGACCCCAGGGTTGTAGTGCTTATTAAGGGTGGTATGGGAGGAAAAAATTAATGTATTGTAAGTAACATATATTATTATTAAAATTATTGTCATAACATATATTATTATGATATAATATATATATATATATATATATATATATATATATATATATATATATATATATATATTAATATATTATATAATATTGTATTATATTGTGCTCTTAGTTTGCAATATTTCCACGTGTAATTTTATGTCATACAAAGGAAATGGACAGTAAATAGCAATAATACAATATCATATATACATTTCTATAGCTCAATGAGCATTGGGTTTGTGCACTGGTTAACAAACTTTACACACATGAATGATAGACCTGTTTGTGTGTAGAAAAGCAATGCACAAATGCAAGGTGCATTGCTAATGCTTGCTACTATACCCTGGTCCTACTCCAGGCCTGCTTTTCATGATGGCTAACAACATTACTTGAATACATCTGTTGTCTATTTTTGGGTGTCTGCTTTCTAGGAAATCTGGTTTTCCCCTGTTTACACAATGTTGTACTTCGCACAAACAAGATAAGCTTAGCCACACTTTTTTTTTTTGACTTTGCACATCTTGCAAAACTGGAATTAAAAAATGACGAGTAGGAAAAGGTACTAAAACTAAGGAACACATATGCAAAATCTGTACAAGCACAGTAAAACTTGATAATACACATCACACATTTCTACATATGTCAGGTTTGAACCCTCACACCAATACAGCTTTAGAAAACAGGAGGGATGCCTTGGCCGTACAACCATCAGCTATGATTTGTACATTTAATACTCTTCACTATATTTGGACATAGAGCAGTTAGCAATGACACAACCTGTCATAATTTTTATATATATATATATATATATATATATATATATATATATATATATATATATATATATATATATATATTTATATTTATACAGGTCTGTGTTACCTTTCTGTATTTCTTGATAATTCATCAGTTATCTAACACATGCACAGTGTGTAAACCATTCTATATAATTGGCCATAACATATGAGAGGATATTAACTGGGAATAATATAATATGCACTTGCCAACAAATTAAGTTCAGGTTGGATGGCACAAACACATGTTCTTTTGGGGGTACCATAGCTGAGTTACTGTTTTGGCAGGAACAAGGGTACACTCTTCTTTTTTGGGGGGGGGGGGCAAAGCTTAGTTGCTGTTATGACACAAACAAATCTGAAGTCTGAAACTGCAATGTATATCATCACTTTCTTCTTCGATGACTTACCAGTACAAAGGTATGCTGCTAAACTGAGGCCATGCAGGGAACATTAGAATTCCTCAGAGGTATGACTGTGTGAATCTTTCATGCCTGAGGCCTACTAATTACTAATGGACAAATATAAGTAATATAAGTCTCTGGTGTCACATGTTAAGGTACTTTCTGTACAAATCCACCACTATTTACTTCCTTATTGTACCAAATTAGGAAATACAAGGATATGCCATAATATTATTAAAGAATGCTTTCTAGGTTCAGGACTTACATTGAAAATGCAGCAGTTGATACACCTTTAGTTCAGGGCTGACTCTGTCTGATGCAAGCACTACACAGCCAATACATGTGGAAGTAAAGGTTGCGCGAGTTTCTTGGTATCAATTTTACTACGTGTATGTGAGTAGGAGAAAGTTATTGCCAATAGGTGGTCAGTGAATGTGCTATGCATTGTCTCTTAGTCAAAGCAAGGGCATACTGAGCATGTCTACATCTGCCTACAGGGACAGTAGTTGGGGGTTCCTCCTCTGAATCCTCCTCTAACTGTGGCTGTGGTGATCTAGGCTTTGGTGAGAGATGTGTACCCCTTCCCCTTGCTGATCCTGCAGCAGCTGTTTACGCAGGATCAGATTGTGGAGCATAGCACATACTGTGAAGATTTGTGTACATGTGTGTGGATTATACTGCAGGGCTCCACCAGATATATCTAGGCACAGTAACCTTGTCTTCAGAAGCCCGAACACATGCACTATGATGTTTCTAGTTTGAGCATGTGCCTCATTATGGTGTTCTTCCATGGGCATGTGTTCACTTTTGATAGGTGTCATCAGCCACAATTCCAGGGCATAGCCAGCATTCCCGAGTAAATGGCCCTGTGGGATGTTCTCCCTAGCAATCATCTGGTAGAGCTATGATGTGTATCAGATATGGTAGTCATGATAACTGCCAGAATTGCCAGCACACAAATTCAAGATAATTCCCTGGGCATTGCGCATGACTTGGCAGTTGATGGAGTGGTATCCCTTGTGGCTAATGTAGATTCTACCATGCTCACCAGGTGGTGCATTAATGTGTACATGACTGCAATGTATAGCACTCAGTACTTCAGGGTAGTGTGTTATATGCTGAAAATACATGTGCTCACTGGCATTTATGAGTATATCATCCAAAAATTGGTGTAGGATCCTGGAGGCTGATGCCTGTGACACACTCATTATGTCCCCAGTTGGTCTTTGAAAAGTACCAATAATTAATATTCTAAGGGCTACACATACCTTAGTTTCCACTGGGATGGGTTCCCCTCGGTTGGCTCTATCTCTGAGTTGAGGGTGGCAGAGCTCACAGAATTCTTGTAATGTGTCCCTGTCCACCCTGTAGCAATCTACAATCTCCAGCTCATGTAGCACGTGGAAGGTTACCCTGGGTCTGAACACTCTTCTCCTTCTGGGCCTATGCCTATTTTCAGCAGCACCAGCAGCATTAGCTTAGGCACTAGCACATACAGATGTAGAATAGCTGCAGCAGCCCCTAGCATTGTGTTAGTCTTGTCTATACTCCAATTATATAGAAAGATAAATGAAAAACCAGGATGTAGGCTACATGGATACTTTATACATTGTTGAATAGCTCCACTGTGTTGGATTGGTTGATTAACATGCAATTCACCTGCTTATGCTATAACTTGCATCTAATAACACACCTGTTGCTTACTCATTAGTGTACTATGCACACCTCTGTGCACCTCTGCCTACCTCTATGTGCCTTTGCATAAATAAGGTAGGCATAGGCAAAATTGATATTTCCTCCATTCTCAGGATATTGTGCAAACATGGACCATAAAAAGTGAAGGAAATTTTGCACATCCTGTAGTCGAACCCAGGGCCATCTATATTCAGCCCTAGCACATACATGCATTGTCACAGAAATAGTTAAATAACAATACAAAGAAACCTGACATTCATTCCTCTGTTTCTTGTGGTTGCACTAAGTGCTGCATCATCCAAACATGGATGAAAATTAAAAAAATTAAATTTAAATTAACATGGACAGGTCCGATACATTTTAATGAACAATAACATCGATGATACAGAACATAAGAATTGTGCCCTGCTTACATGCACTTTCACCCTTCACAGCCCTACATGTTCACCTCTACAAGTGTAACCTGACACACACCCTGATGTCAGCAGTCACTATTGCCATGCATTCAACATAAACACTATGGAAGTGCCTACACGAAGTGAACATTCTTACACAGTTACTCTTTTTTGAGATTCAACAATTCTAATGAGTATTGACCTCATTTGCATCTTCACCATGCTGACAGCCTGGAAATTACACAGTTAGTTACCTTGTAGACAGGGAAACTGCATGGCAGCCCAATACTTTAACAGAAGAATACTGTAATCCATTAGCTACATCCTGCATATGCATACATTACAGTATAATACTCTGTTTCATGGAGGCTTACACATTTTAGTAGCCTGCATTACTTACAAGTATATTCTTCATTTGGGGGTGGAGAAGCGAAGCTGCATTTATGTCATGGCACTTAAAAAGGAATTATTATGATTGTTACACTAATTTTCTAGCATTCACCCTGTGTAATTAGATCACCATATGTGTGGTGTTACATGTTAAGGGCAGTTCTGTAAAAATATAAGAGCTTTTACTTGGTCTTGTTTCTGTGTAGACTCATTTCCGTGGCTGTATTCGGAAAGTTTTGGGATACATGGCCAACACTAACATTGAGTCTACATGGTTGCTTTACAAGTTGTTGAATCACTCCACCACATAGATTTGCTTCAGTAACATAAAATTCAGCTACTTATGCTGTAATTTGCATGCCACAAAAGCTTCCATATTTTCATGTGAGTGTGTGCCACTATGCAGAGTTTATTGAATGTAAAAGTTTTTGTGGCCATGAGCGCATTGTGCCGCAACACGCCCATGGTAAAAATTATCGTGTAAGCTTTATTGATTCCCCTGTTAATCTATTGTCTAATAATGTAAATGGATTAAATAATGGCAACAAAATTAAATTATTAATGATGTATTTAAAATTAAATAGAGGAGACATCATATTCTTCCAAGAGACTTGCTTAATAGATGAAGATATTCAATATCTAAATAATTTAGGCTATGGAATTTTATCATCTGCTTCTTTTAAGAAAAAGAGGAGAGGAACTGCTATACTTCAGAGAAAATCTACTGTAATGCATAGGGTGATGGAAAGGATAAAAAATCAGTTTCCTCATATATATGAGGATATTAAATGGCAATAATATAATATGCATTTTCCAACAACTGAAGGGCAGGTTGGGTGGCAGAAATAAACATAAACTGCTTTTCTTTGGGGAGGAGCAAAAGTGAGTTACTGTTATGGCTCATACAAGGGTATGACTTTTCTGTTGGAGGAAACAAAGCTGAGTTACTTTTATGGCACATACAGGCATAGACTGTTCTTTTGGGGGGAGCAAAGGTGAGTTACTGTTATGGCACAAACAAGCATAGACTGTTCTTTTGGGGGTGCAAAGGTGAGTTACTTTTATGGCAAAAAAATAGCCTGTTCTTTTGGGGGGAGCAAAGGTGAGTTACTGTTATAGTACAAACAATAATGGACTGTTCTTTTGTGGGGGGAGCAAAGGTGACTTACTGTTATAGCACATGGAATGGTACAACTGTTCTGTTGAGGGGGGACAAAGTTGAGTTACTGCTATGGCATATGCAAGCATAGACTGTTATTTTGGGGGGCAAAGGTGAGTTACAATTATGGTGCAAACAAGAATGGGCTGTTATTTAGGGGAGGAGCAAAGGCAAGTTCCTGTTATGGTACAAACAAAAATGGACTGATCTTTTGGGGGGGAGCAAAGATGAGTTCCTGTTATGGCACAAACAAGAATATGTTGCTCTTGTTATTCTCCTTGTTTTGCATCCTGCCTGTTGTTTGATCTTGTGAGGGTTGTGAAGTCAGAAACTGCAATGTGTATCATTACTTTCTAATGTCTCTCATCAATGATTTTCTAGAAGAAAACAAAAGTATGGAGCTAAACTGAGGGCATGCAGTGATCATCAGTACTTTTGAGAGGTATTACTGTGTGATTCTTTGTTGCCTAAGGCCTGCTACTTACTAATGGATACATATAAGTAAAATAAGTATCTGCTGTCATATGTTACGGTAATGTTCAGACAAATCTCCCACGTTTTACTTGCCTTCTGTAACAAGTGATGAAATACAAGGATATGCCATAATATAATTAAATAATACACTCCAGGTTCAGGATTTACTTTGCAAATGCTGTAGTTGCCACAGTGTTACACCAGGAATGACTATGTATTTTACAAGCAGTACACAGACAATACACGGGGAGGTAAAGTTTGAGTAAGTTGCCTGGTATCAATGTTACTATATGTGTGTGAGTAGGAGGAAGGTTTAAGGCCTGTAGGTGGTAAGCAATTGTGCTACGGGTTGTCTGTTAGCCAATGCAAGGTCATACTGTGCATGCCTGTGTCTGCCTACACCCACAGCAGCTAGTGGTTCCCCCTCTGACTCCTCTTCTGCCTGTGGCTGTGGTGACCTTGGTATTGGTGGTGTGATGTGTGCCCCTTCCCCTTTCTGATCCTGCTGCAGCTGTTTACTCAGGATTATGTTGTGTAGCATGGCACATACTGTGAAGATTTCTGTACATGTCCATAGATTGTACTACAGGGATCCCCAAGCTGTATTTAGGCACTAGAACTGTGACTTCAGCATCCCAAATGCTCTGTGACATTTCTGGTTTGACCGTGTGTCTCATTATGGCATTCTTCCATGGGTGTGTGTGTTATTTCTGATGTGTGGCATCAGCCATGGTTCTAGTGCATAGAGTGCATCCTCCAGTACATGATGTGGGAAATCCCCCCCAGCAAACATCTAATACAGTTGGGAGGTGTCCCAGATATGTGAGCTGTGCTAACTGCCAAGATTGCTAGCACACACATTCAAGATGATTTCCTTGGCATTACACATGACTTGGCAGTTGATCGAGTGGTAGCCCTTTTTGGTAATGTAGCACATACCCTGCCCCCCAGGTGATGCTTTCATTTCTATGAGTGCAGTCTATGGCATCCAGTACTGTAGGGTAGTGTTCTACCTGCAGAACCATTGCACATTTCTGGCCCTCTCCTCAGATGTATGGGGAAAATATATGTGCTCACTGATATCTTGGAGCATAACATCCAGGAATTGGTGGAGGATCCAGGATTCTGATACCTGTGACACCCATAGCATGTATCCTGTTGGTCTCTGAAATGTACCTGTAGCTAATATTCTAAGACTACACATACCTTAGCTTCCAGTGGGATGGTTTTCCATAAGTTGCCTCTGGCTCTGAGTTGAGGGTAGCAGAGGTCGCAAAGTCCCTGTCCACCCTGTAGCACTCTATAATTTCCACATCATGCAGGTGTGATAAGTTAAACGTGTCCGGAAAACTCTTCTCCTTCTAGGCCTAGGTATATTGGCAGCAGCAGCATTGGCTTCAGCCTCCAGTGGATACAAATGAATTAAAGCTGCAGCAGCCCCTATCATTCTGTCTGTGTAGACTTTCCATGTCTGTACTCCAAAAGTTTTGACATCCACATGGAATTTACATGGATGTCGTATAGCTTGTTGAATAGATCTGCCATATTGGATTGGTTGAGTATCATGCAGTTCAGCTGCTTATGCTGTAATTTGCATCTATGAAATAGACAAAGACAGAAGCAATCCATTACTTATCTACACCATTATAAAAAGGTAAACATGTAGCTAGCCAAACTGATGGTGAGAAGAGTTGTATATGTTTGGAAGACTGCAAAAATGCTTTTTCTTCAGGATATATCTGTACAGAGGAGTACTGACCTTCAGCAGGTATGCTCCCATTGTGTCACCTACATAGTACATATGCTGGAATGTATTTAAGAACAGTGTGAAGCACAGGCTTTTACACTTTCATCTGTATGCATTAGTTAGAAGTGTACTGATGGTATGGGCATGTTTGTCAAGCCATTTCAGAGATACACATTATTGACAATACATGAACATGGAATGCTGTGTGATAAATAAGTACAGATGTGTCAGAGACAGGTCCTTTGCTAGAACTTTTAGCATTTCAAAGAGGTTTTGTTAGCAAAATGGGTCATTTGCCTGTGCTTTTGTGGGGGGAGGCAAGGATGAGTTATTGTTATGGCACAAACGAGACTGGACTGTTCTTTGGGGGGGGGGGCAAAGGTGACTTTCTGTTATAGCACAAAGAAGGACATGTTGCTCTTGTTACTCTCCTTGATTTGCATCCTGCCTGTTGATATTTCACATCTCTAGATTGTTTTATGTTTCACTAGTGGGTAATATTTACATTTTTCTGTTTTATTTGGAGACAGTTATTTTGTAATTATGTGATACTTATGTGTATTATACTTCTGTTGTCTTTTAGGACACGTACAAGTATGTCACTCAGGCATTTCAATCCACGGAGACCCCCCTTCACTGATGCTGAAAACCAAGTCATAGTTGACAGGTTTTTGCAACATGGTGCTTTTCTTCTGGAAAGGGGACGGAGAGATATGGCCCATAGGATGCAAATATGGCAGCAGATTGTTCATGATGTCAGTGCCGTGGGCAGTCATGGCTAAATATATGAACAGGTGCACCACTGGGCCACTGCCATGATAATATCTGCAAGGAAGTGAGCAGCTGCAGTGGGCCATGACCAAATGGTTATCAGGGAGGGCCTGCTAAGGAACCACCACTAACCCCAAATGAAGAGTTCCTGGCCAATCTGACAGATCCACACAGCTCCAGAAGAGTGCAGTACAGCATGTCCTGGATGTTGGCTCAACATCGTCCAAGACAGCAGGCACATCCCAGGAGGAGCATCCAGGTAAGCCTTGATATCTCAACAGTTGAATACTGTTGTATAGTAAAACAATTGAAATGAATATGTTAATTCTGTATCATGTCTTTTTTTGGGGGTGGGGGAGGTGAAGATTGTTACAGTTATAAGCTTAGTTTGGAGTTGTCAGCCACGTTCCTGTTCAAAGTACCATTAATGCACATATACAGAGGTAACTGTATTACCCCATGTGTTACTATTAATTGTGATGATGTTGCCCTTACCTCTTGCTTAACTTCTCCCAGGACCGTCTGAGGTACAGAGCAGTATGTCTTCTGCAGATGGTAAGCCAAATATTTTTATGTCAGTACTGCTGAGCAATTTAAAGAAATATTATAGTTTATGATACTGACCTCAGGCCTGTTGTGTGTATTGCTGTACTGTCTGGAATAATGTCAGTACTGTTATTTTTTTAGTATATATTGCACAATGGTAGTGCAGGCATTAATGTATTCTATGGTTCTTGCTTTTTATCACAAGGGATCATGAGAGTGGGAGTGTTGGCCCTGTGCCACCTGATGTCAGTGTATCCACAGACTCTGATGATGATGGTGGCCAAACTGAGACAAACTCGGAGATGCAGAGGGTGAATCTGACACAGAGGTTGACATAAAGCCACCCCCTGTATTTCCATTGGACACAGCCAGTAGGCCTACACCTATCGAGTCCACTGAACCCACAGATATTGGACAGGTGGAGGGTGAGGACTTTGATCAGGGAAGTGTGGCTACTGTGGCTTCAGTGCCTGTTGAGTCTGTCTTTAGCCAACAGCTGTCACTTCCTGTGCTACTCATCATATGTTTAGGGCCATCATGGAGGCATAGGCATGTTCTCAGAGGTGCTCCAGCAAATGCTCAGGGTTGTAGATGTGACACAGTCTGACATGCATGACTGCCTCCACCGTGTGGCCAATTCACTGGATCAAATGAATGAGAAGTTTGAACAAGGGATGTCTGTGATCGACCAAGGGGTATATGTCATGGAAAAAACAGTGTCTTTGAGGCAATGTCTGCTGGGAGGGGAACAGCAACCCCATGGGCCTAGATCAGCCACATCATCTGCTGTCAGTCAATGTGGCCATGACTGATCATGCTCCCATAGTGGCAGTAGTTCCACTGCTCTGTCAGTGAGTCTGCTGTCCACACCCAGATGTGGCAGGCCATGGGGTCATGGGCCTGGGAGTCCCTGTAAAAGGAGGTCATCTAGCAGATATCAGTCATACTCAGGTAGCAGCACTGCATCTGACCATGGGAGTGGACATGCCAGTGGAAGTCCTGGCAGAGTCAGGTCTCATGGTGGGGGATGAAAACAATAAACTGCCACCTCTACCTTGCATATCTCACACCTGTCTAACAGACCAAGACTTAGAGCTAGCACAGAGCTTGGCTGTGATCATGCAGACACTCACACATAATTTTCAACTGGAGGACCTCTACAGACACACACACCAAGATTTACTCAGTTTGTCTCACTAGCCATTTGTTATTGTATCCCACTGCCTGCCTTCTTCTCCTTCCTACTCACACACACTCACTGGCCTTCTGTGTCAGCCTAGGCTTCCTGCCCCCCTCCCCCTCACCACAACACCCTGTGCAAGTGATGATAACTGTGCCATATCCCTGTTTTCTATATTTTGGATTCAGGGATACAAAAGCTGTGTCTGATGCTCAGAGTGCATAGCTAACTTACAGCTTAGTATATCTGCATTCGTGTTGGTGAACTGGTCATTGTACCTTTGACTTATACTGGCCTTGGAAAGTTAGACAGTTGTTATAATTAACATTTCAGAATGTTGTAGTTCTGAAGAAGCTTGCCATTCAGCAAGTGAAAGCACTTAACCTTTTGGATTATTCTGTGTTTCGTTTAATAAAATTACAGTTTGGCTGAGGATACCGTTGGTTTTTGAAGACATTTGTTTCATTTGTTTTATCTGTTCCACTGGCTTTTAAAAAAAGTTTATTTAACTGCTGAGAGTTTGGCTGTGGATATCACTGGTTTTTGAAGGCATTTGTTTCATTTGTTCCACTGGCTTTCATACACACTTTTCAGCTGCTGAATTGCCATATTTTTTTGGTGAGTTTCGTCTCAAGACACTGGGACTGTCAACGTTTGATGTTTTATTCTGTTCAGTAGTTGCTTGGAACAATGTTGTAGTGAATGCTCTTGTACAGGTGTTGAGGTTAGAAACTGCAATGTGTATCATTACTTTCTAACTTCTCTCTTTAATGATCTTCCAGGACAAACGTATGGTGCACATCATAAGTCACGCCATCATATTCAGATCTTAGGATTGCATGACAGCACTGTATTCAACCTTTGTCAGAGCAGTAATACAGTATAATGTTCTATCTTGCATGTACCTGTAAGACACATGCAGCAGCTGGAGAGACCACAGGGCATTCTCTGGAGGATAACACAGGGCCTACAAACCATGCCATGATGTATGTGGATAGATTAAAAGCCATGTCGCTGTCATCTGTCAAGTATAGGATGAGGTGACGTCTGCCTGGTCTCCAGACCAGTGTCTGACCACGCCCTGGTGGGATGACTGCATATCCAACTATTTGATATAGATGATGACATCAGCAGTGTCTGTTGAGAATATAGTAATAACAGTGTCCCACATACTGAGGTAAAAGGCTCTCTGTATTGTCAGGCAACAACACAAACACACACCCAGTTGACTGTAGTGAGACTAGAACCCCTATCAATGGTATGCAGACTGCAGAACACAGTAATTAACAGAAGCACCATGGCACAAGTCTACCTTTTGCAAGACCACAGCTGAACTTATAGTACATTACATCAGCAGGACATGTGTGAGACAAAATGTTTGCAGGCCTGCATAGGTTTATAGCTTCATGGGTTCATACGAGGCTACTGCCATAATGGCACTAGGTTCATAGATTTATAAGAGGTTACTAGGCTAAAGGCTATAGGGCCTTTTCAAGCCTAGCGAAGTTGTACCATTGTTCCCTTACAGACCAAGATGTAGTCCATATTTGCACATCCATAATCAGCACTGGTTGCCGCTGTCTAAGAGTGACATAGGTGAAACCCCCCGAACAATTGTATGATTTCCCATCTAATTGTCCAGTTATGTTTAAATAGGGTCATTGAGGAGTTTCACATGAACTGGAAGTTTATTCCATAGCAGTGGCAATCTCTGGGAGACATACCTGTCCCTCCAGCATGGCCTATTGATGTCACAGGCTAGGTTAAGGTCCCCTATAGTGAGTCTTGTTCCATTTGATTTTCAGAGGTGCAGAGTTTCCATTAAGGAAGGGTTCGGCAGTGTTCTGTAGGCCAGGCACAAGTCACCTCTCAGCAGTTTATATGATACAGAGTACAGTGAAATGGCCTTCAGTCTGTCCACGTAGGTCATGTGTTGAAGTACCTGGATTTTCTTGCTGAGAAACCTCTTAGATCTCTCCAGCAGCTGCAGGTGTCTGGTAAGGTATGTGCAAAAGGGAAGATTGTACTGTTATTGGTCTGATGAGGTACGAGTACTATGTACTAATAACATCCTTAGTCTTGATACTATGCCCTCACTCATAAGATGTGCAATGTAAAGGGTCTTCCTTACTACTGTGGACATGTGATGATCAAAGTTGACATTGCTATCAAACCTGCATTTCCAATTCTGTCACCATTGGTTTGGAACTTAGGGGGGTATTAATAGTGTAATTGGTAATGCATGTTTTTAAGGATAATTTAAAGTCTGTGTGACTTTGGTAACAATCATTTATGTATGTAAGTCCATTCTGTAGTATGTTGATATCATTTGGGATTCAATGATTGCACACAGTGTGCAGTTATCAGTGCACCTGGTGAGGCACAGACCATCTGTTATTACCTGAATTTCTGAGAAATAGTTTCCAAACAGTATGAGGAGCAGCATAGACCCTTGTGGAACACCAATGGCAACAGGTCTGCTGGTAGAAGTGGGATCCACAACTATGACTGTATGAGTTCTGTTGGTGAGCCACTTGGCTACCCGTCTAATGAAGTATGGGTTGATGCCCAGCTGGGTGAGTTAATCATGGATACCTGAGTGGGAAATTGTGTCAAAGCCCTCAACCAAGTCCAGATAGGCAATATGTATGGATATGCCTTCATCCAGGGCTTTGGTGACACTCTTGAAGAATTCCAGTAGATTTAACAGGCATGATCTGCCCTTAACAAAGCCAAACTTGGTCAGATCAAGAGTTGAAGGTCACCAATGTCCTTGCTGATAAGGTCCAAGATGATTCTCTCCATGGCCTTACAGACAAGGATGCATAGTTCCCTGGGTCGATTGAGGAACCCCCTCTGTACAAGGGTATTATGGTTCCTGTGTTCCCCTCTGCTGGGACAAAGCCAGTACTTAGACTGTGGTTGAAGGGAGTACCCAGTGGTTGTGCTAACTCTTGATTTAGACTGTTTATTAAGCAGCCTGGGATGTTATCCGGTCCCGTAGGGGCTATGTTTTTGGCATTGACGAGTGCAGTTATGATCAGTTATTTGGAGATAATAGGTAGTGAACTGTTGACAGGTATGCTGTGTGGTATGATTGGTGGAGACAGAGGTGTGAAATTATTGCCAATCCTGTCAGGTAACAGGTTGGCTATGTCCTCAGGTTCAGTATGAGTGGTACCATCCACTCTGAATTTGATGGAAAGCTGGGCCTTCCCTTTTACTTTACAGACAGTGCTAAAGAATGCCTTGTGAATATCTTTAGCTACGAATGCTAATTTAATTTTGTAATTAGCTTTACAGGACTTTACAAGATGTCTAATTAGCTTTTTCAAGCTACGAAGCATGTTCTTCTGCTGAGACTGTTCCCTCTTATTCATGGACATCAGTTTCTTTCTCTTGTTGTATAATCTATTTATGCTAGATGTCCATCAGTGCAGCTTTTTTTTCAGAATCAAGTTTTGACCCATTCTGGTACAGCAAAGTCAATACACTTGCAACAGTGTTTATACAGGGCATTTGTGTACACCTCCATATAGGAGTCTTTACTGTCAGTCGTGGCAGTAGGTTTGAAACTATATATGCCATCTCTTAAGAGGCTTTTGCTTTGAAGAGATTTTTCCAACTTTTGGATCCTGAGGGTGTTTAAGTATGATTGTTACACTGAACGTTACTGATTTATGGTCAGAGCTTACTATGGAGGGCCTCACACATGGGGTGGTGTAGTGATCTCCCTTGTTGCTGAGTACTAGTTCAAGGAAATTTGAGCCCGTTGTGGGGGTGCAGACTAATTGTTCCAGAGCATTTCATTTTGTGTTTACAAAGTGCAGGAACCTTAAGGCGAGCATGTTTGAGCTTATATATATATATATATATATATCCAAATTGATGGAAGGATAGTTAAAGTTGCCCATGCCTCGGGTGCTTGGCTGTATTATGAGTGACTCAAATAGGTCCAGGAAGGCACTGTGTGGTTTTCGGTTCATGTTGGTGGACCTGTAGCTTACAATGACATGGAGGGGGGGGGTTTCTCCAGTTAGTTGGACTTGGGTAACTCTAGGGAGTCATACTGCTTAATCAGTCTTGAGGTGTACTTGTATTTTATGAAGATAGATATACCTCCTCCTTTGGTTCTTTCACATATATTTTCTGGCCAGAATGTGTGGACGGCATTATAGCCTTTCATGGCCAGAGTACTCTCTGCGGTCCTAAACCATGTCTCTGTGGATGCACAAACATTGACATCTTCTCTAATAAGAAGTGCCTCCACTGAGTGTAGTTTCTGATCTGGACTCCTAGCATTAAGCAGCATAACTTTGAGTTTGCCTTTTGAGAATATTTTTACCTCAGGAACTTTGTTCTTATGGAATTGCCTAAAAAAGTCACTATGGGGGAGGCAAGTACCTTGGCCAGTAACCAAAAGGCAAGAGGTAACAGATGAAGACCATCCCTGACAAAGCAGTGTGGTCTGCCCACCGTATTATCCCAGCCTGACAACTACTGGACCCCCCCCCCAGAGTGACACCAGTAGCTAAGCCAATTGTTGAAGTTTATAATTCTTTTATTTGTATTGAGGCATCATCCTCGGTGAAAGGAGAATGTTGCTTAGGGCTATGACCATACCTGTCTGGGACACATAATCTGAGAGGTCAGTCATATATTTCTTCATATAGTCCAGTGAGGTACGTCTCAAGTCATTTTATCCAGCATAGAGTATGACAGAGGTGTAACTGTGGTTGTTGTTGAGAGACTTGAGCACATGCGTGACTTTCCGGATCCTAGCACCTGACAAGCAGCTGACTGTCACTTTCTCCTTGTACAACCTGGTGAGGGGGACATCTGTGCATCTCACTATGGATTTGCCTATGACCAAGACATTGGTTTTCAGGTGTTATGCCTTAATGGCTTAATGGGTGACACACTGATATGTTTGCTTTTATGAGTAGTGGATTCCGTTGGGACTGTAATCTGTGCAGAAAGTTTGGATTTGTGAGGTTTCTGCTCTTTTGGAAAACTTCTAATGAATATCTCTGTGTATGTGGGGTTATGTGTTGTGCACCAGGTCTGTTGAGGAGGTGAAGTATGTGTTGTCTACCTGTTTGATATCTGTTTTGTTGTTACCTGAGAGAGAGAGAGCATTTATTCTAGATTCATTGTACAGTTACATCTCTCACATATTGTATTTGTAAGTTTTACAAGTACATAGTCATCAGCATACATGAGGCAACAGAAGCCTAGCTTTGTAAAAACACAAGTACCCTTATTATGGATATTTAGATGGTCGTTGTTAGCAGAGTGTTTTGTGAGGATCAACAACTGGGCCTGTCTCTGAGGGACATAGGTACCAGCCCAGAGGTGACTTTACAATCACCCAACCTGTAGTGAAGGTTGCACTTGAACAGGGTCATTGAGGAGAACTGCTTCACATGCAGATGGAGCCTATAACAGAGGAGTGTGAGTTACTGGGGATATATCTGTTCCCCTGCATATTCTGTTTATGTCACAGGCTAGGTTGAGAACCTTGACCCATGTTATTACTGTCCCATTTGATTTGCAGATGTCCAGCATTTCCAGTAGGGTAGGGTCTGAGACTTCTCCATAGATCAGGCATAGGTCACCTCTCAGCAGCTTGCAGGAAACTGAGTACAGTGACAGGTATGTCAGTCTTTGCATGTATGTCCTGCTTAGAGGCCTGGGAGTCTCCCAGGCCCAACCCTGTGTACTCTGCAATTGGTGCAGGTGTCTGGTGAGGTACAGAGGGATGTGAGCATTGTACTCCATTATTGGTGTGATAAGGGTAGAGTACAGTAGAGGTATGACTACCCTGGTCATGGATGCGATGTCCATATGTATAGAGACATTCTGACTCTCCTCGACTTTGAGGTAGACCAAATTGTGATCATGGACCTCTTCTACATGTATACTACTAATACTCCAAGAGTATGCAACAGACCTGTGGAAGTTGTTACTGCTACATCAGGTCTGTTACATCTGATAGATTTCCTCAAAGAGGTCATTGAGGGCATGCATGATTACAGCAATATCATCTTGTGGAACTTGACCAGGTCAAGGCATTTGACACAAATCCACACTGAGGTATTCAATCAACGCTGTCATATGTGGCCATAAACAGCTATATCACCAAATGGGTAGACCAGTGTAGGACATACATGACATCTCACTATGTTGAAATGTCTGGAGAGACCTATATCTCAGGTCCAGTGATCAGGTCCATGCAACAGGGTTGTCTGATAGGCCTTTTCCCAACCATTCGTTAAGTGATGGACTTCACAGATGACATACACATGCTATGTCCAAACACCTGCCTAAAGGACTGCAGCTTCTGGGCAATCAATGACTCCAACTGTGATGTTAGTATATAACAGGCAGTATCAACACATACCAAAGATTGCTGCCACAGCCATGACAAAACCTACATTGACGAGACACATGGAGGGATGTGTTGCATCATGAAACAGACACAACTCTCAAGTATAATGTGGACATCACACCCTATAATTAGAGCAATAGGTATGTGACCTGTGTCCTGGGGTAGAGGGTAAATGGTACATCCCCCAGCATGTGGTCACAGTGCTTACCTCTCCCTTGACTGTAACACAAGTACTGGGTATGTGAAGGACATGAACATCACAGTTCATAATAATCTCATGATTCCCAGCCTTCATCACACCAGTAACTGAATAAAATGCATCCTTCTCCATGTACTTTCCTACATACTTTCCGGTGATGTGTAACTGAGGAGTACCACCTTTGTCACAGTGCACTGTCACACTGCTTATTGTCCATACCCAGGTATACTTACTGGGGAATATACATGACTGTTTGATGGTGTGAAACACCAATCAAAATGTTATACCAGATGCATATGTGCTACTTGTTTACCTTATGCACACACAGCATATATAGGTGTTTGACAACATTAATGGTATGTATATCATTTGTGACAGTTTGAATTGTTCCACAGGTATAAGCCATGCACACAAGGTAACTAGACTGTATTGTCCATACTGTCACATACAGGTATAGCAGTGTCCCTCCTAAAATGTCCTGCAGATATTCTAGTACCAGGACAATATGCGCATTTACCTCATAGAGTGTGGATCAAAGGATCAAAGGAGGTTACTAGGTTAATGGCATTGAGGCCCTTACATGCCTAGCCAAGTGTTTATCCCCAAAAAAAGAAACCTCAGTTACCACCTGTCACCCCTGTCAATAAGGGACATAGGTGGAACCCCTGGAACAAATTTGTGGTTTCCCATCCACTCATCAAGGTTGCGCTTGAAGAGGGTCAGTGAGGTACTCTATTTGACATGTATTAGAAGTCTATTCCAGAAATGGGGCAGACTCTGGGAGACAAACCTGTCTCTCCAGCAGGTTTTGTTGATGTTGCATATTAGATTTAGGCCTTTCAAGTGGGTAATGTGTGAGGCATTAGACTTTCAGATATGGAGCATCTCTAGTAGGGCAGGGACTGAAATTGCCTTGTAGGCGAGACACAAATCACCTCTGTGCAATTTGTACGATACCGAGTAGAGCGATAGTGATTTGAGCCTGTCCACACAGAACAGGTGTTGGAGGCCATGGATTCTCTTTGTGAGGTATTTCTGTGGCCTTTCCAGTTGGTGCAGGTGTTTGGAGATGTACAACTAATGGCATAATGAGGGAGGAATACAGAGAGCTAATAACCCCCTTTTTTCTGGATGCAATCCCTTAACTTAAGAGATGAACCAAATAAAAGGCTTTTCTGACCACTGTCACTACATGATGGTCGAATGTGAGATTGTTGTCAGCCTGAGTACCCAGGTCTCTCACCACAGGTTGTGTGCTCAGAGGGTTGTCATTGATGTAATACTCAGTAGAGACCCTGTTTTTGTTGAATGGTATGATAATATTTTGCATTTAACTTAAGGCCATGACTTTGGCACCAGTCAATTGTTGCTGTGAGACCCTCTTGCAGTATGTTAGCATAATTTGGGGAGTCAATGACAGCACCCAACTTACAGTTGTCTGCAAACTTGGTCAGCCACAGGCCTTTTGTCTTTGCCTGGACCTCTGAGAAGTAGATGCCAAAAAGTAGGTGTCCCAGGACAGCTCCCTGGGGAACACCACTAGTGACAGGTCTGCTGTCGAAGGTGGAGGCACCTATTTTGACCTTGTGGGTCCTATTGGTAAGCCAGTTTGGTATCTCATCTGATGAAATAGAGGTTTATACCAAGTTGTGTTAGCTTTTTGAGGATGCCTGAGTGGGTGATTTGAGTCAAAGGCCTTGGTCAAGTCAAGGTAGGCAGTACATGCTGACTTTCCCTCATCCAGGGCCTTGTTGACAGTCTCAAAGAAGTCAACCAAGTTCAACAGGCATGATCTGCCCTTGACAAATTTGAACTGGGTGGGGTCAAGTGCTTGGAGATTGCCGATGTCCTTGTTTATGAGATCCATAATAATATGCTCCATGGCTTTACAGATCAGGCTTGTCAAGCTAATAGGGTGATAGTTTTCAGGGTCAGTACTGGCACCACCTGTGTGCAAAGGGATGACAATGGCAGTTCTCCACTCTGCTGGAATGAAGCCTGTACTTAAGCTGTGGTTGAACAGGGTGCTTAATAGCAAAGCTAGTTCTTGCTGGAGATGGTGCAAAATATAGCCTGGGATACTATCAGGTCCCATGGAAGCTGTGTTCTTTGCCTTGGATAGGGCCTTTAACACTTGCTATATGGAGATGTGAAGTGTGGGAAAAGTATCAAGGATGTCAAATGGGCCTTTTGTGGGGACAAGGTGGTGAAGTTTGTGCTGAGCCTATCTGCTAGCAGGTTGACTAAGTCAACAGGATCAGTGTAAGTGATACCGTTAAGTACTAATTCAGAACAAACCTGGGCTTTGCCATGCAGGTTCCTGACATAACTGAAAAAGGCTTTGTGGTTTCCCTTTGTTTCAGAGGCTAGTTTCAATTCATAATTGGCTTTGGAGGTTTTCACTATTGAACTAATTTGCTTGTTGAGGCCAAGGAAGAAGTTTTTCCAGTTAGGAATGTGTTCCTTTTTACCCTTGGACAACAGTTTCTTCCTTTTGGTGTAAAGCCTGTTGATAGTGGATGTCCACCAGACAGGTTTGTGTTTCTTTGAGCAGCAGGTTTTACTTCTGTTGGGTATGGCTGAGTCCATGCAGTTGTACAGGTGCTTGTATACTGCATTGGCATACTGTTCAGCATAGTTGTCTGGATCCTCTGTGGGGGGCGGTGGTATAAAGCTACTGATACCTTCCCTTAGGAGGTTATAGTCAGCTTTTTAGTGATTACGGCTGGTGGGAGGTTGGGTGGGATAAAAACTTTGAATGAGACAGACCAATGATCTGATCTTACCAGGTAAGAACGTACTATGGGAGTGGTGCAGAGGTCACCCATGCTGGTGAGAACCAAGTCCAGAATATTATCTCCCCTTGTGGGGGATGGGATGAGCTGGTCTAGTGTATTACAGCTGATGAAATCAAGGAATCACTGGGTGAGAGCATTAGTGCAGGAATAGTTCACCCAGTCTTTGGTGGGGTAATTGAAGTCACCAAGGATCAGGATGTTAGTGGGTACCTTGATGGAGTCATATAGGCCCAGGTAGGAGGTGTTGGTGTACTGAGACATGTGTGGGGGTCTATTGCTGGCTATAACTTGGATGGATTTTTTTTGCCAACTGTCAGTTGTATATGGATGTATCACACTAGTTGTCCAGTATGTGTGTATGCTCATCTGTTATCACTCCACATCACATATGTTATGTCAGAGGCATGGAATTATGGGTGGTATTATTCAGATATTGTCCATGATTGTGGTTGGTTCTTGTAATGGTTGCCATAATCCTTTACTTGTGGCCACCATGCTGGAGACCACTGCTGAGAATACGCTCATATTCAGGCATATCAGTTTGCACTGCTTCCCAATACGCACCCTACCACAATTGTATGTCAGATCTCTGATAGATGTCCTCTACATTATTCATGTAAGGATGTGTATCTCACACACACACATCCTCCCCATTGTTATGTCACCTTGTGTGACAGTCACAGGCAACACATATTCACTGCAGTCCATACTGTACCATATAGATATGTGCTTGATGTTGCTGCTGCAACCATCTTCCATTGACATGCCCTCCTCTTCTGTAGATGCAGGACTTTCACCTGTACTCTTTCCCAGTGTTCATTTCTACAATTCACCTGTGTGTCCATATGCAATGCACACACTTCCCGTGAGTGATCATTGTACATGGAAGCCCCATATCCTGTTGCAGATCATTAACACAGGTTCAGTACTGAATTCCAGGAATGGGATATCACAATACTCTGCATCATAGGTGCACTGTCCTGTACTGTGTTTGGTACAACAAACAAACAAAGTCACGTCTATCTCTCCAAATACTCCAAAAACACTTCTGTGCACCAAAGAGATTTATTGAGCATTTAGAAGTATAAATAGTTGCTGGCTGTTGGTCCCTTATATCCAAAGCCCACAGTAACACCAATACGTAGTACATAAAACAAACAAAGTCTGGTCTGTCTCTCCAAATACTCCAAAAACACTTCTGTGCGCCAAAGAGAAAGATTTATTGAGCATTTAGAAGTATAAATAGTTGCTGGCTGTTGGTCCCTTATATCCAAAGCTCACAGTAACACCAATACATAGTACATAAAACAAACAAAGTCTGGTCTATCTCTCCAAATACTCCAAAAACACTTCTGTGCGCCAAAGAGACAGATTTATTGAGCATTTAGAAGTATAAATAGTTGCTGGCTGTTGGTCCCTTATATCCAAAGCTCACAGTAACACCAATACATAGTACATAAAACAAACAAAGTCTGGTCTATCTCTCCAAATACTCCAAAAACACTTCTGTGCACCAAAGAGAAATTATGTACTACGTATTGGTGACCTGCTCTAGTAGACTTTTTAGATTAATCTAGACTAGAAGCTAATTTTAAAAAAGGATATTTATTGATTATTTATTAGGGCATATAAAATATCGCACCAAACTATAGGACTCAGTCAGTGAAGGTTAGAAGAGATGGGGAAGAGAGATTGGATACGCAATTCACAAGGAAACAATGGCAGGACATATACATGGTTCCCAAATATGCAACAAAGTCTAAAAGATTTAATATTTTTTCTTGGAAGTGTTTGCATAGGTATTTTTATACCCCAAGGAGACTCCAAATATTTTTCCTCAAGCAGATGGCAAACGGAGGTATGATAAGGAAGAAAGTGGCAACTGGGAGCATATGTTTTGGGAGTGTAATGAGTTGGCAGACTTTAAAATTTCTGTTCATAATCCTCTAACAGAAATATTGGGTAAACAAATGGGTGTAACTAAGGAAATTATTTTTTCAAGCTGGGATACAGCATCTGAATTGCCTTGATAGAGTAAGGCCTTGTGAAGTTTAATTGTGGTAGCTGCCAAAAAAAGCAATTAATATAAAATGGAAGTCAAAGTCTAAACTGACTGTATTTGAAGTAGTGAATATTGTAAGAGAAATAAAAGAAATTGAAGTGGGATCTTTAGAAAAGGGTAAGAGCAAATTACATAGAAAAAATGGAAATTGTGCGATCAATACACACAGAATAATGTTTTGGAGGAGAAGTGAGGTTTAAAGGAAGGCAGGAATTGAACAATTTATGAAATGTTGGATTCTATACTCCTCCCTCATTAGGCCAATAATTGAGTATAACGGCCCGTTTGGTGTGTACCTCTCCAAACATCTGCACCAACTGGAAAGGCCACTGAAATACCTCACAAAGAGAATCCATGGCATGCAACACCTGTCCTATGCGGACAGGCTCAAATCACTAACACTCTGTTTGGTATCATACAGATTGCTCAGGGGTGATCTGTGTCTCACCTACAAGGCAATCTCAGACCCTGCCCCACTAGAGATCCTCCGTATCTATAAGTCTAACTCCTCATGCATTACCTGCTCAAAAGGCCTGAATCTTATATGTGACATCAACAAAACCTGCTGAAAAGACAGGTTTGTCTTCCAGAGGCTGCCCTGTCTCTGGAGCAGACTTCCCATACATGTCAAACAGAGCACCTCACTGACCATTTTCAAGCACAACCTTGATGAGTGGATGGGAAACAAGTTTGTCTCAGGGGTTCCACCTGTGTCTCTCATTGACAGGGGTGACAGGTGCCGACTGAGGTTTGTTTTTGGGGATAAACTCTTGGCTAGGCTTGTAAGGGCCCCTGGGCCATTATGTAGTAGCCTCCTATGATCATATGATGATAATTGTACAGACTGATATACAGAACGTATAATGTTTGTCACTGTTAACATGTTAATATGGTTTGTTTCCTTTTATACAAATGTATGCTTGCCTATGTCATAAGTGATAATTCAATAAAAGTGATAAAATAAAACAAAACACACAGAAGTCCATTTGCTGTCTGTAATGCTCTCTCATTGCCTCTCTCTTCTCTCCCTTTCATGTCATTTTTTTGTATAGATCCAGCAGCACTCAGGCAACTCACAAGTTTCCCAGGTAAGGGAAAGACCACCACTTCCCTCTGATCACCTGGGGATATTTGCATGCTGGTGGCATTGAGTGTACTCCTGTGGCCTCCCCCATGTGAAGCAGCCTGATAAGTAAGCACTGTGATTCTTCAATAACTTGTTTAGGCTACAGTTGATAGGATGATGGAAAGGTGGTTACATCTATTTTAATCTCTCAAGTGGGTACAAGACTCACTGATCTAGTTGGCTCTGTCCTTCACACCAACAGAGGCCACATCCCCTGAGGTCCATTAAGGAAGGGATAATTGAGGCCCCCAAGACCAAGATGGAGGCTGCCTCCCAGATTTCCTCATCCACCCTTTATGTCTATCTGCCATCTCTATGTCTTGTGTCCCCATCAGTGTCAGTCATCACATTGCTCCTGTTTGTCTTTTTTCTTAAAAAACTCCTTAACTCTTCACTAACCCTCTCTCCTTTACCCAATAACCTTATTCTTTACCATTTGTATCCTCACAAAATGTATAGTGCTGATTCTCTTCCATTACCTCCAGCAAAATCATTTTTATTGTGCTCCTTTTCTGTGTTTTCTCTCTCCTATTTCCAGCTGTCCTTCTATCCAACCTTATAAAACTTAAAATAGGGTGTTCATATAAGGACACCCTTTACAGGCAATGAAAGAACCCTTAAAACTGTTTGGATATGCTGCAGGTCAACAGTGCTCATCTTTGCTCAGTGCAAGTTTTCATGGAAATTCTTGAGATGTCCATGCAGGCTTGCACCCACAATCTTTTGCTAGAAATACACATTACCATCCATGACTTTATGTACATATTAATTATTCGGCAAATAACCACACTCATTTCTTCTCATTGTTTGCCTCTTTATATTTCTGAAGCTGTTGTGGGCATTTCAACTCAGGGCTTTGAAGTTCTTCAAATAGCTCAAGGTCTTTACAATTTGTTCATTTACATACAGGCATAGTGATGCTATTCACATATTCCCAAAATGCATCTGTAAAGCATGGGACTAGGACTGCCACCCTTAGTCTTAATATAAAATGAGAAAAGTGACGTCACACAAATGAACACAGCTGAGGTGGTGACAATACCATCCTGGGGAAAAAGAAAGTGATGCCTGAGAACAAGAAACAAATTCTGAAGATCAGGGTGACTACATCAGAGAAGACACATCATTTTGCACATAAAGAATGTAGCATTATTATTACAGATTTAATTGGGGAAGTAGCAAGATGTCAGAGCATTAGAAAAGTGTACAGTGTATAACAGAGGCATACAATAACTTATAATTGGTAGGAAATAAGCTGTTAGACAAGTAAAATAGGATTTTTGTGTTTATTTTTCTATTTTTATTTACATATTTGATAATTGGATAAGACCCAGTAGAATAGGCTTTTATGAAATAACAAGAAAATAATTTTGTAGTGCCACAGTATTGATAAAATTGTCTTGTTAATAAATGTATGTGAGAGGTTTCATTTTTCATCAAAGGCCACTTTATAATGCATATCATACACTATAAATGGTTGCTAAGGGATAAAATAATTTTCAGCCTTGGAATGTATGTATTAATGTACCCCAGAAGTAATTAACATTCTAATAATTAAGATCCTGTATCATTTATCATTACCTATTACTTGGATATACATTCATATAGATTTACCATGAATCATTGCACCTGTGAATATGTCAGTGTTAAACATGGAATGCATGCATTTTGTTTTGCATTCATAAAAACATTTCTGCACTAACCTTAGGTAATCATCACACAACCTGTGGAAACTTAGCCGAGTTTCAAGATAATCCGCAGTTTATGCAATACATGACATGGTTCTTTGATGCTGCATAAAATATTTCAAATGTAGTATGTAGGAATTCTGAAAAAAAAATCATTTAACTGCCTAACCAAATTGCATATGTTGTTTTTCGGATACTCTGAATTTTAGTAATTCAAACAAAATGTTTAAAACAAAATCAAGTCTATGACAAAGCCCAAAGCACACAACCACACTGTTACAATATATGGTTTTCCTTGCACTAGTTGTTAATCATATGCATCATGGAACAAGTATCTAACTAAAATATATATATATATATATATTTATTTGGTGGTTAGGACTTCCTTTCATGAACTTTTAAATATCTAAAGTCATATAAGAGGAATTCAAAAAGACTTCCACTTCACTACACCTGTTATCAAAACACCCACATTGTGTTTGCAGTCTGCATACTGCAGTCCCCTATGTAACCTATTTATCTCTTAACTAGAAAGTCAGACGTAACTGAAATGGTTATATAATGCCACTTTCTCTCTCAATTATGTGAACGTTTCAGATGTGATGTAATGTGAGATAAATTATACAGAGTTAGGAGTTGCTATGGTGTTATACTACAGTTTACTGTCACATAATACCTTTGGATGAATTACACTGTATGCCCCTATTCAGAGCTTATAGCCAGAAACAAGTCATATGGCATTTCAAAACAATATGCTACGTATGCAGTTGTCTGCATTATTATTTAATGTGCAAACATTATAAAATTACATTGCACCATTTAAAGGAACAGTATAATCTTTTTTTCCGCTCTAAAATCCCTGTAGCTTAGAAGTAAATGCAATGGAAGATCAGGATCCAAATATGTTATTAAAACAGATTATAGTCAGATTCCAGTGTTTCTTCTTTTTTTTTGTGGCTGTTAAATATATTGTCCACTACAGCTATCTGCCTACTTAAAAGTTTGTTGTGAATTCTGCCCTTAATTAATGCCTAAACCACACTTCCTAGACCCCAGGGTACTACATTCTATTGCAGACAGTCTGTGCAGAAGGATATGTTGCAGGTGTGCTGTTGTGATTAGTACACAGATATTTAAAGAAAAAAATATATCTATATTCAGTGGTAACGATGTATTGCTTAAGCAAGGTTGCAGCATTAATAAACAGACTGTCACAAAGAACAGTATCTTCTAAGATCATGTGTGAACTTCAGATATTCATGAAAATGTGATCTATGGTATTCGTGCCTCTCAGCTGGCCAGATTTGCACAGAATGTCCAAATTTTCGTCTCATATTTTTGGTCTGCTCCTCTTAAAATTGGTGTTTTTCTGGCAAACTACAGAGGATTGTAATCGGTAAATAATGACATACATTTGAGTTTTAGACTTCATGTCCTTCAGAAAATGTAAGCTAACACAAAACCTGTTATTCTAACAACATTCTAAGTTTATAAGAGTAATATTTACAATCTGTCCTTATTTTTAGGTCTTTATCCCGGTTATTGAAAGCTTTGTTCAGATTTCTTGTGTTAGGAAGTTGAAAGGTATGGTGTTATTGCATGCCAAATATGGTGGCATGCATATGGGGTCAAATCAAAGAAAAAGAGGAACTACATGAAAGTATTCCCAAAGAACAGAACTAGCTGACATCAGCAATACACAAACACACACACACACACACACACACACACACACACACACACACACACACACACACACACACACACACACACACACACACACACACACACACACACACACACACACACACACACACACACACATGTACCCAGCTGAAAGAGAAACATTAGAATGGGAATAATTCCAAGATAACTTTAAAGCCTGAGGAGGGGATTGGTATAACAGATATACTATGAAGTATCCCTGCGATACCTTGGCATCCCAGGATACATGGTTTAAATTAGTGTAACTTCCTCTGGAATGGAAATTGTTGGCCAGAAATAGGGAATCCTAGCCAAATATACTGGCAATACTACTTTGAGAGCATAAGGAAGTTTTCCTATTAACCATTAGGGCTGAAGAACCTCAGACTCTGTATATTAACAGATGCAGGGTGTGGACTTCTTTCCAAAAAATGATTTTGTATGTATTTTTGCTTAAAGATGACCTTTTCTGTAATTGACTTTATTCTTTTAATGTTTACCAGCACATAATTATTTTTGATTTCTTATTATAAATGTTGCACAGCATCATTGGTATGAAATGTGTTCATGAAAAAACATGTCAGCTTGGGGAAACAGCAGTGCATGACATGTGGCCAGTACTGGGCAACATGCCTAGCAGACAGCGAAATGCACATTATATCATCCCAGAGTGTAGCCACATGTAGTTAATTAGTAAATTAGTTATTTTATTTGTGTGTTTGCTTGCTTATAAACCAGAGTAGAATGCTTATCCACCAGGACCATTTCCTGGTTCGGCCTAGAGGTCCACTTCCCTGACAAAATAAAAGACTAAGGTTGCCTATATTACAATGATACAAAGGTTCCACATGTTGCAATCATTGTATTACAAAGAACAGAAAGTACAGGTCTCAGACCTATTATCTCATTGCAGCACTTTCAGGATAACGGAGTTCAAGATTATTTACAAATATGAGCAGCTGCAATGAAAATATGTACTAGGAAGGGAAAGATTTGAGTGACGAAAAAGTAAAACACTATAAAGTAGAAGTTGGGATAGAAGAGTAGAGGCAAGAAATGTAGTGAGCTGGTTGAAAGGGGCATAATCAGATTCATTTGATATCAGCTGTGGCATAAGCAGCATTCAAAGTGGGGCAGAACAGAGTGAATATAGGAGTATTTATATAATGCTGATATCTCTAGAAAATTAACAGGAAGTTTCTTTGTTTCTGAGTTGCTTTTTTGGAATTGGGGAAAGGTGGGGATTGACTTTATCTATTGTGTTTGCCAAGCCAAGCAGTACTACCTCTGGAACCAGTAAAATCATAGAAAAAGTAACCCAAAATCCTGCTGGGCTTCCATTAATAACCTCCTGTCACCTGGCACAAAACCCAATCCTTGCACACACCCCGACAAACCTCCTGAACAAACTGTTAGTATCTTCAATTCATATTTTATCGAGACCATTGCCAATATTACCTCTACCTTCTCCTGCCCTCTCCCAAAACCCTCCACTACTTCTTCTCTGTCTCATACTCTACTTCAAAATATCCCAAACTCTTCTTGTTCTATACACCAGATCGCTCAATCCACTGAAACTCCCCACCCAAACAACAGTCATACAACTACCCATCCACTTTTCAATTTCTCTCCTATCTCAACCTCCTATATCAAAAAAATACTTCTACAATTAAACCCCTGCACAAACTCTGCTGATAGCCTTCCTGCTAAATTTCTTAAACTCTCTGCAGACTCGGTGGCTTATCACATAAGCATTCTGAATAACAGATCAATCCAGGAATCCTATGTCTCCAGTCTATGGAAAAAGCTATAATATTACTGCTCCATAAAGGTGGCCACTCAACCGACATCTCTAACTTCTGACCTATTGCTATACTTTCCCCATCTCCAAAATCCTAGAAAAATGCATTCAGAAACAACTTTTAGACTTCCTTCTACAACACAACATTATCTCCTCCTCTCAGCATGAGTTCCCCCCACAATATTGCACCTCCATTGCTCTTATTGCCTTCTTACATACAGTCAACAAAGCCTAAGACACAGGAAATATTGTATCAGTCCTTTTCTTAGACCTATCAAAAGCATTTGAAGATAGCTCCCACTCCATCCTCCTCTCTCAGCTCTGTAGTATAGGCCTGTCTCCTCATTCCCTTAACTGGTTCAATAGCTACCTCTCTAACAAAGAGCATGTTGTTAAATGGCAGAACTCCATTTCCCCTTTCATTCACAACCCCACAGGGGTACCTCAAGGGTCTATTCTTGGCCATCTTCTCTTTAACATATCTATTAATAATCTCTACCAAGCTATCATACAGGGCTCCCTAATCCAGTATGCAGATGGCTCCACTATTGTCTGCTCAGTTAACAATGTAAACACTCTAAAACAAATTACCCAAGCTACTTTTTCCTCAGTAGAATCCTGGCTACACAAAAATTACCTCTTCCTAAATCCCGTAAAAACCAAACTTATAGTCTTCGCTCCCAAGAGAAACTCACCCATTGACAAAGCTGACCTTGAAATTTTCTCTCTTAACTCCACCCAAATTGAGCTAGTTACCCACACTAAACTGCTAGGAGTAATTATTGACGATAATCTTAAATTCGATCACCACATCCAAAACAATATTAGTAAGACCCACAAAAAAATAGGGCTGCTGTATACACAACAAATTTCTCTCCCTCCCTTCCAAACAAGCACTAGCACCATCTTACCTTCTACCTTCACTAACTTACGGGCCCCCCTTATTAACTAATCTGCATTTTTCCCTAAGGGCCAAATTAGATACTTGCTATAACAAAATTGCTAAATTCAGCACAAATAGTCATCACTCCACTCATCACTGTATTGCCCTAAAGCAATTGCAATGGCTTGAAGTCCCCACTACCTTCTCCAGCTTTCCACCACTCATAAACTAATTTATAAACCTTATGACTGTCCAACACTAAGCTCCATATTCTCTCTGTATAATCCAGCCTGACCTCTTCACTCTGAGCATCAACATCTGCTCCCAATACACAAACCAAAACTCCCTACAGGCCAATTACTATACGGGTGGACAATCTCCAAAATATGGAATAACCTTCCAGCTTCAATCCGAACACAACCAGCACCATCTATCTTCACAGCCACCTCTCCACTACATAGATAAGTAACCGCTCATCTCCTTCTTCAGCCTCTTCTTCTCTTTCGACTGTTCCCGTTAGAGGTCGGCACAGTGAATCATCTGTTTCCATTTCTTCCTGTTGTCTTCATATTGCTCTGTCACACCAGTCACCTGCATGTCCTCTCTTACCAATTCCATAAACCTTATCTTAGGCCTTCCTCTTTTCCTCTTACCTGGCAGCTCCATCCGTAGCATTCTTTTCCCAATATACCCAGCATCCCTCCTCAGCACATGTCCAAACCAATGCAGTCTCGCCTCTCTGACTTTGTCTCCAAACCGTCCAACCTGAGCTGACCCTCTAATATACTGATTCCTAATCCTGTCCATCCTTGTCACACCCAGTGCAAATCTTAACATCTTTAACTTTGCCACTTCCAGCTCTGACTCCTGCCTTTTTGTCAGTGCCACTGTCTCCAACCCATATAACAAAGCTGGTCTCACTACCCTCTTGTAGACCTGCCCTTTCACTCTTACTGGTACCAGTCTGTCACAAATCACTCCTGACACTCTTCTCCACCCATTCCATCCTGCCTGTACTCTCTTCTTCACCTCTCTTTCACACTCACTATTACTCCGAACTGTTGATCCCAAGTACTTAAACTCATCCACCTTCACCAAGTCTACACCCTGGAACCTCACCATTCCTCTATCCTCCCTCACATTCACACACACATATTCTTAGTCCTGCTGACCTTCATTCCTCTCCTCTCTAGACCATATCTCCACCTCTCCAGGGTCTCCTCAACCTCCTTCTTCAGCAATTACTCAAATTTTAACCAATTCATAAAATTGCAAAACTCTGTCTATAACCAAATTCTCCTCTAAACTTCTTTGTAACTTTGCATCCCTTTATGTATACATTGTTTTCACAATGGCCATTTTATTCTGTGTAAATACTTAAATTTATGAAACTTTTATGCACTATTGCCAGGTTGTATTTTTGTGTCATTGATACTTGTTACTGTGAGTAAAACTGATTTTTGTTGTCATTTCTACTTGTTATTATGGATATTTTCTCCCCGGGCTTCCACTAAAAATGAGCTAGCATGGCCCAGTGGGCTTTCCTGGTAAACAAATGTCAATAAATTAAAAAATAAATAAATAATCATATAGGTGGGCTGGTTCTTGGACCCTTTTCAGCTATGACCTTGGTACACAGCAAAAAATGTTTTTCTTTGGATGCGATGTAGTAATTATCTCATAGACAAACAGCACTAGAGTGATAGCTCACATTAGAAGTAATTGAAATTATATAGCTTTTAAGGTACTTTTCCGTTAAAAGGGCAACAGTCTTAACCTGCAGTTGATGTGAGATGTTTCTTTTTTTCTGCTTGTAACTCCATCTTCGACCTCCTAGTCATAATTACAGTATCAGCTGTCATTCATGATAATGGCATTCTTCTCTACATGTTGTAATGTGGGCTTTGTTGTCCGAGTAATAGTACATTTTCCACGCAAGTCATTGCTGCTTACTTTGCAGCTGCATTTAACGTCCACTTTTTCGTGGTCGTGGGAGTGATTTCCTCCAAATTCAGTGCCGTTGGACACTTGTAGAAATATCTCATCTTACTTACTAAAACCGGTGTACATTACTGACGTTATATTGGCAGGAAATAAGGACATGCTCGTCTTTCTGAATATCTGCTGATTGTTAAGGGGCAGTGTGTTTACATTCTTAGTAACTGCAGGTCATCTGAAGTGACCGCTGATGGTTTTCCTCCCAACTTAGTGCCACTTTCAGGGACAGTTATAACAAGATTTCCTCTTACTTCCTAAAAATGGTGTAAGTCATTTACGTTATCTTTTGACTAACAAAGTGCACCTCCCTCCCAGTGTGTGCTAATTTGTAATGGTCATTGTGTGTTAATTTCTAATGTTGTGAGCCATCTCTGTCAACGTAAGCAGTAACGCGGCCTCTGTGGGAAATGTGCAGTGAAACTGCTGAGAAAGGGCTGGGTAAAATAGCGACAACCGCTGAAAGTGAGAAGATATAATCAAAATCTGCGGTACTTCTCAGGAGACGCTTTGTGGCAATATTTCTGTTTCGCAAATTCTGTTGCCCCCTTAACAGAAAAGTAACGCTTTTAAATTTGCAGGTAAGGATTCGTGTGTGTAGTAACGCAAGCTTTTGTCTTGTCTCAAAGATCATGAATTTGTTTTGCTGTAGTTATTTGGAAAGTTATAGTAGATCTTAATCTATTTTTTTCTGGTGATGGAATATGAAGCATTGGACCAATATATAACTATGTTATCTCTGTGTGGAATCATAAGTTTTTTTTGGGTGGTCTGCTTGGATTTTATTGAAAAGTAGTGTAAGTTGGTGGGGGGAGTTGGACATGCAGTTGACCTAACTTTATAATGCTTATCGCTTAGAAAGTGTTTAAATCAACATAGGACTTTTTCACTTACTGCAGATGTTATTAGGGCATTGAGTAGCAGATTAATAATAACTAATTTGAAAAGCTTTAGTAAGTTTGTTTAATAATTATCTTGTTAGATGGCTGCATCCATATTTCATAAGATGTCGTTTGTGATGGTGTAAGGGTCTGTCCTTGTACTCTATCCTGATCAGAAGCTATGCTCATGAGGTGAGAATACATTCCCCTGGATTTACAAAGCCCGTTATAGTGTGCAGGAATAGTTTAAGAGCTATTTTCAGCAATATGGCCGACGTGCGATCCAGGAATGAGCTCCCGGGATTCACGTGAGCTCTTATGCTAACCCTGCACGGACCGAGCCCCTGTATGCAAATTACCCACATTTGCAGGTGAAAACCATGCAAACGAGGGTAATTTGCAATCCAGGAAGCAGGCAGCTGTCAGTGCAGGACGAGTGCAGTCTGCAGAAATGTACTCTGTTAGTATCAGAGTACGTTTCTGCAAACTACAAAATGGAGCTATGACAGCATCAAATAAAGGCTATATTGCAAAATGTGTAAAAAAAAAAAAAATAAATAAATAAATAAAAACAACTTTTATTTTTTTGTTGCAAATCTTGCCTGTTTAAGCATAGGGCAGTGGTGCGCAAACTGGATAGGGGGGGGGATAATAAAACAAAGCTAAAATAAGCAGTAAGATAACCTGGCCAATGAGTAATGGTTGCTAAGGGGGAGGCTCAGTGTGGGACATGTAACTATGCTTTAGAAGGCAATCCTATGCAAATGAGGGGAAGGATAGTGATTCCCAGATTTCCCCAGCGTGTGAGGCAGATCCCAAGAGTGTAAGAGTAGAAATAGCTGGGTGCAAGACTAGGAGATAGGTGACATCATGGGTGTGTGTGTCAGGACTACTGTACGTGGATTGGAGCCCTGTGGCTCGGGACTGCTCCTAGCTTAGCACAGCTAAGCTAGAGGTGTGTCCAAGATGTCAAGCACTCCTGACAAAGTGTAAGTGGGTGTGCGCGCTGTGCACTGGGCTTCACAGGAAGGAAATAGCAGCTCTGTGCACATTTGAGCACTCTGCTTGTGCGGTGCACACACAGGCTTAAACAGGAAGGAAATGGGAAGGGAAAATACCAGAAGGAAGGTAATCAAGGAGAACTAGCTGAGCTGACAGATGAAATGTATCAGACACAGACAATCACACAGGCAGCAGCCCAGCCCAGTGCACCACTATAAACTATGCAAACACCTTTCCCCCTTGTTATTTCCAATAACTCTGCACCACCGGTGTATACAAACGGGGACATTTTAGAAAATGAAAGCAAGAGAAATAATGCTAGGGGCTGCTTCTGCTATCATAAACCAGCATGTGCAAGAGGCTGAGGGTGGTGAGGATGTGAATGCTGCTGAGCAACTCACAGTGAGGAGACAGAGAAGAGTGTACAGACCCAGGGTAACCTATCAAGGGCTACATGAGCTGGAGATAGTGGAGCACTATAGGGTGGACAGGGACCTCCTACAGCAGATTGTTGAGCTGTGCCGGCCACGCCTCACACACAAAACTAACAGAGGGAACCCATCCCAGTGGATACAAAGGTATGTGTAGGTCTACGTATACTAGCTACAGGTACCTTTCAAAGGCCAACTAAGGATATGATGGGGATATCACAGGCATCAGCATCCAGGGTACTCCACCGGTTCCGGGATGCCATGTCAGCACATGTCGGTGAGCACGTATACCTCCCCATCTCCAATGAGGCATTGGCCAGCAATATGCGTCTTTTCCATCAAATAGCAGAATACCCCAAGGTAGTGGGTGCAATAGACTGCATGCACATACACATCAAAGCACCACCCAGTGAGCGGGGTAGGGTCTACATCAACCGCAAGGACTTCCCCTCCATCAAATGCAAGGTTGTGTGCAATGCCCAGGGCATAATAATGAATGTGTGTACTGGCTGCCCTGTAAGCTACCACGATTCTCACATCTGGCATCTGACACAGCTGTACCACAGATTTGCCAATGGGGACATCCCACACGGTCACCTAGTGGGGGATACTGGGTACGCACTGGAGCCCTGACTGATGACACCCATCAGAAATGCACACACACCTGAACAAGAACTCCATAATGAGGCACACACACAAACACGATTTATAATAGAGTGTGTGTATGGGATAATGAAGTCATGATTCCGATGTCTGGACACATCTGGTGGAACCATGCAGTACTCACCAACTACATGTACCCAAATTGTCCTTGTAAGTACCATGCTACACAATATGATCCTGTGGAAACAGCTGCAGAAGGAACAGCATGGGGCAGGGCCACACACCCTTCACCATTGCCAAGGCCTGCACAGGCACAGAGTGGCTCGGAGGAGGAACAACCTGAGCCTGCCCCAGTAGGTAGAAGGAGGCGTGCCCAGTATGCCCTGGCCATGGCAAAGAGGCAACATATAGCACATGCACTGACACAGTAGGGACCGAGGGAATGTCACCTCTCTCCAACTCGCACATACAGTAAAAGGGATGCCAAACATGACACTACCTGTGCTCAACCATGTATAGGGAGTATACTCTGTGCATCTGACATAGGCAGCCCTGCAGCACCACCCTCAATACTGGGACACCCACAAGGTAAGTGACTCGCACCTGCTAGTTGGGGGGGGTCACATACACAACAACTGTTACAGTCAGCAGGATAGGTGTAGACAAACGCAAACAAATGCTGCACTATGGCCTCTGAATGAGTTCTATGTGTAACCCCCCCTCCCAGGCCTACACAGACAGACTACAGCAGGCCAGACAGTTGGATAGAAGATGTGAAGGCTAGGACGTCTGAAACTAATATGTAGGCAGTGAAAGCTAGGATCTGTAGTACACTGATATTCCTCTAGCAAGCATGATAGGCAAGACTACAGACTGAAATGGAGTACCCAACATACTAGTACAGACCTAGTAAATGTGTAGAAGTATTAGGTGTGCCCCCCATCCTACTTACACCAATAGTAACAGTCAGGTGTGCGCCCCACTCCTGTGTATAAATGTAGAAACAGTCAGGTGCCCCCCCCCCATGCAGAAATGTAGCAGCAGTACATGCCAAATGACCGATGGATACCCTGCAGAAACAGCATGCTACCTGTTGGTGTACAACACAAAGGCCAGCACCACAGTACAAACAACCTGGACATGCTCCACACATGCAATACAGATGGCCATACTGGACATGCTCACACTTAGAGGAATGAAGGCAATGTCAGTCAACAACATACTGAAAGGTCATACTGGGCATGCCCACACACTTAAACACATGAAGGCAATTTCTGCAAACAGCAGTGTATCAGACATATTTGGCAATTGCAGTTCTTAGTGCAGATACATCAGTATGCACCATTCCTGCCTTGCACATACAGTGGATAGGAATACAGACATATATGTAAGGACACCACACTAAAATAAGCCAAAGGTAGATGGACATAGATGTGTGGAAGAGGGTCACCGTGACAAGGACCAATCCGGGACTGTCCCACCAAGCACACAGCCAAAGGCCCACAACCACATGAGGTGCAGATGCACTCACTGTAGATACTAGCCATCAGCATCTGTCAGCATGACAGACTATGTGGTGCTTGTGCCAGCTGTGCAACATGACTGTACAAGGAAGTAGTCATCTAGTAGCTGTATACAAGTACCTGTGACATATGACCCCATGTGTGCCCGCATGTGGCATGTCAACCCCTACATGAATGGGTTATGGCCCATGCACACACTGCCCACCCCATAGTAGTAGTATGACAAGCCTGCTAAAATCATCCAATGTGAAATATATACCTTTGTGAGAGCTGTATCTCGAGAATCACCATGGCACATCCCATAACTGCATACTGCTGTAGTGATAAACCATTTAGGTAATAGTCCAAACCCCACACTTGGTAACTGCGTGAGTGTGTTTGTGTGTGTGTGTGTGTGTCTGTCTGTCTCTGACTGTGTAGAGGGTAATGCTTTTTAGTATACTCAAGCTCCGCACAATTCATATACTGAACTTAGGCAAGGCCACTGATGTTACTCACCTAGGAATACATCTCTGGGAAAGTTAGAGCACAGTAATCTCCGAAGTGTGTCCTGTAACTGCGTATTGTTGTAGTGTGATAAAGTAGTTAGGTAGGTGTTCTAATCCCAGATGTGGCAACTCTGTGTTTGTTTGTGGATCTGTGTGTGTCTGACTGAGTAGAGAGCAATGCTTTTCAGGCTACTTACACACCGTACAGTTCATATACTCAGCTTTGGCAGGGCTGCTGATGTCACTCACCTAGAAATACACCTCTGGGAAAGTCAGAGCTCAGTAATCTCCATAGTGCATCCTGTAACTGCGTACTGCTGTAGTGTAATAAAGTAGTTAGATAGGTGTTCTAATCCCAGACCTGGCAACTGTGCGTGTGTCTGACTGAGTAGAGAGCAGTGCTTTTTAGGCTACTCACACTCCGCAGAGTTCATATACTCAGCTTTGGCAGGGCTGCTGATGACACTCACCTAAAATACACCTCTGGGAAAGTCAGAGCCTAGTAATCTCCGTAGTGCGTCCTGTAACTGCATACTGCTGTAGTGTGATAAAGTAGTTATATAGGTGTTCTAACCCCAGACTTGCCAACTGTGTGTGTGTGTGTGTGTGTGTGTGTGTGTGTGTGTGTCTGACTGAGTAGCGAACAATGCTTATTAGGCTACTCCTATTCCGTACAGTTCATATACTCAACTTTGGCAGGGTTGCTGATGTCACTCACCTAGAAATACACCTCTGAGAAAGTCAGAGCCCAATAATCACTGTAGCGCATCCTGTAACTGTGTACTGCTGTAGTGTGATAAAATAGTTAAATAGATGTTCAAACCCCAGACCTGGCTACTGTGTTTGTGTGTGGATGTGTGTGTGTGTGTGTGTGTGTGTGTGTGTGTGTGTGTGTTTGACTGAGTAGAGAGCAATGCTTTTTAGGCTACTCACACTCCGTACAGTTCATATACTCAGCTTTGGCAGGGCTGCTGATGTCACTCACTTAAAAATACACCTCTGGGAAAGTCAGAGCCCAGTAATCTCCGTAGCCCGTCCTGTAACCGCGTACTGCTGTAGTGTGATTTAGAACAGCGGTAGGGTTCCATGGCAGTCCTGGATGTTTTGTGTGTGTTTCAGTGTGTGTTTATGGAGCAATGCATTATAGGCTACTCACTCGTAGTATATTTCAAATGTCTTACTGTGGCACTCATGCTGATGTCATCCATTGTGAAATACAACTTTGGGGAGACAGTTCTTCCGTAATCCCTGTGGTGTGTCCTATAACAGCCCCATGCTGTAGTGTGAAATAGACCTTGGTCAGGGGTTCTATACCCACACATGTCAGTTGTGGATGTTTTGTGTGTGTCTCACTGTCTATGTAGGGAACAATGAATTTTAGTCTAGTCACTCGCTGTACAGTCAAAATTCCCTACTTTGGTAACCCTGCTGATGTCATACATTGTGAAATACACATTTGGGGAAGAGGTACTCTAGTAATGTCCATGGCACATGCTATATCTGCGTAGCACTGTAGTGTGATAAACTAGTTAGGTAGGGGTTCTACTCCCAGACGTGAGCATGTGTGTAACACATATCCTATGTAGAGGTGGCTGTGAGTGTGTGACACCTATGGCCAATGTGGATGTGGTTTTGCTCAGTTATTTTATGGTGGCCCTACTATATATCACCGTGTCACCCATACAGGGATACCAGATGTAAATTAGCTGACAGACAGGTGTGCAAAGCCATACCCGGACATGTGACATCAATGCCAGCCAATCACAATTAGCAACCCCACTATTACCCAGAGCACACACGCATGCCTAGGCAACAGCCAATATGTGGGTAGTATACTGCATATTGGCCACTGATTGTAACTCTGCAATGATAGCAGTGGGCTACAGAGGGCATGTCACCCTGGCCATCTGTCCAATATGCATGTACATGCAGACAGTGCACCTCCACCATGTTCTGAAATGGACACCTGCACCACCCGTGGTGCCTTCACATGCGACTCCCAATGGACATACCATGCCTGATGACATGCCCTTTATGGACAGATGGCACTGACATCAGGGAATGCTGTTAGCATGCCATCAATGTAGGTGCAGGGTAAACCTGCTGCCCATTACCAGTTCCTGCCACAGGTTGGAAAGAATGGCACATCCAGTGATAATCTGTGTTCACAACATGGGCCCAACACCCCAGGTACAGTTCCACATGTCACTGTACATCCATGTGGGAGGTGTGCACATCCCAGACACCATCCATGTCATGGAGTAAGGAACATATACATGGCAAATGATGCACAGAATTGGCCACACACAATAGCCATGCAGGTGACTGGATGGGGGATGCAATACCTACCTGTGTGGGCAGATGCAGAAACCACAGGCCTGAGGCACAATGCAGACCATCCGCATGTGGCCTGATACCAAGGTCTCCCCATCCCCTACCTTTGTACAGCCTGCTGGCACAGTTGACCACCACACACCCATGCAAACATGCACCCATGCATGTCAGGACTGGCACCCTGTGTGTCCATGTGTGTGTTGTATGGTGCATCTGACCACATCCACACTCACTACAACCCCCCAGGGCATACTGAAGCATGTGGTTTGATGTAGAACACCTCATCATACTCTATGCCCATACAACCTCAGTATGACCCATGTGGTGCATGTGATACCTGCACATTGATGTGTTGTGGCAATCACATTACTGATGAGTTGCACTGCTGGCCCTGCCAAGTGTGTCAATGTGCGTGCGTCCCTGTGTGTGTGCGCCTATGTTGACACGGGCAGCTGTTCATGCAGACAGGCATGTGTACGTCACCTGCCATATAGCTACCATATCCTTGTTGCAGATGTCACTCATCATAAATATGCTCTGAGTGCTCCACAGCAGGAAACCCATGTGGCGCAACCAATAATTGCACCGAACTGTGATAGCACTACATAGTTGTTGGGGGTCTGATACCCTGTGCTGGCAGGTGTGTGACACAAACATGCTTCTGTTTTACTCCACCACCCCTCCCTGACATGTATTTGCCTCTGTCTACCTCCCCCACTCCCTCTCTGGTGGATTTGGAGACCTACACCTGCTATGCTTAGGCAGCAGCATGTGTAATGTAAGTGATGCTCATGATCAGCCGATGGCCTCTGCACAAATTGCTGCCCTCCCTAAACTAATTGCATGTGGAATGGCTGTGGTAACAGGCCCATAGCCAATTGCATGGAAACACACTCCAATACCTAGGAACAACATGGTGGTATTGGCCCTTTACAGTCACTGTGAGAAGGAACTCGATCTGTTGTTTGGCAAACAGCATCTCAGAAGGATTGGGGATTTACCTCTAACAACATACACTGTGGAAAGAGGGCAACTAACAGGAGGGGGATGTGCCTGACCTGACTACAGACTGTAAGTGCTGCTATACAGCATGTGGAGTACAGTTGGTTTAACAGTGTTTGTCTGGATATGCTTGTCGTACATGTCACAATACCTGCCATGTTGGTCCCATTTATATGAGGGGTCCCCATCTGCAGGGTCATCCACAGACTAGGCAGTGTTGTGCCTTTGGTTTCATGTGTCAGCTACGGTGCACCTATCTGTGGAATGCATAAGGTAGTGTGAAGATAGCAGGCAGTAGATGGTGACAGCTGGGAAAGTTACCAGCATCACATCCCTCATAGGACATATGGTGCAACAAACCATGTTACGACAATATATGTATGAGGGTATTACAGTGACATGTCAATATTGGCCCTGTGTTTGTGCCTCCAGCCACACCTCTGTCAACCATTGTACATATGTCATGCAGTAGGGGGTGCATATGTTCTGTACTCCATAGTCAATGACAGCATATCTGATATCAGACAGCTACACATGTTATGTATAGTAGGGGTTATAATTGAGGACATAGCCTGGCCATTATGTGGTTGCGTGCACAGTACTGAGGTATGTGTAAGTCAGGTAATTGTCGACAGTGTGTGTATAGTGAATATGTACCTTGGCCTGTGTAGAGACTGTTGTAGATGTCATTGTTCCAGGTCCTGTCCTATCTGATGTTTCATGCTGCTCCACTGTATGTCACCCTAACAGCTTACATGTTTGTAGGGGTGAACACACACATGTCCCATACAACATACAGGCATCGAACCACACTGTCTAGTGGCCCACTATATGTAGGGGTGTTGTGTGATTGGCTCATATGAGGATGGTGTAAGTCAGATAGTCCATATACTATAATAGTACGCTAGCTTACCATATGTGTCTGTGGCTGTGTTCACATTGGTTGTGGTTATGCACTTTCGCACAGGTGTCTGTGATGTCACATGCCTGTAGAGCCTGCTATTTATGCAGGTACATGTGTATCCCCACATGGGAGATGTAGCCCAGTGTTGAGTCAGTCTGCCTGTAGCTAGCACTGTGCTTTGTTACATGCCTAGCACATTACTGCACTTATCCAGTGAGATGACATGTCCAGATACTTGCCAGATGTACTTCTGCTGGGCCACCATGACAGTCATGTACATCAGACAAAGCAGTGGGATGCTGTTCAGATGCATGTCACTAACTAGTGGGCCATGGCACCTCTGTACCAGCGGTTATTATGTGTCAGGACAGACAGGGGTGTATGATTGTATAACCTATGGGGGCAAATATATACCAGTATTTACATGTAATACCCATCTACATGGCTGTTAACATCTGCATTGATAGGCCTGGTCCACATGTCTTGCATGAAGGGGTTCTGTGTATGCCCCTGGACTGACCAGCATGTGTCAGACTGTCCACATATATTGGGTGTATCGCAGCTGTAGTCCACAGGGGCGTTACTGTGCTAGCAATGGTACTGTACTATGATGACCATAGGATGTCTGTTAGTAGCCAATGGCACACATGTCCACAGCAGATGTGGCCTCCCACACAACTCTATGTCTGTGAAGATGCTCCCTATTACAGTAGCAATAGTCTACAAATATACCTGCAATACATACATGACATCCCCTTGCACTGAGAGGTTGGAACTGCTGGGGCTGAGGTAGGGCTCCATCCCATGTGCAGGACATATGGCAAACATATATGTACATATCATTAAACATATATCCATATAGATATGTACACATTTACATAACATGCTTACTGTATGACAACAGTTGTACACATGTGTGCCTGTGTTCCAGACTCTGTCCTCCACCTACATCCCTGGCTTAGCACAGGTGGCATGCTGTCAGGGTTTGTTATGTAGTGGGCTGTGTGTATGTCATGCTATCATTCCTGCCATCCCTCCAATGGTGTCGTGTCCCCCACACATACTGGTGGGTTGGGGCCATATATGTGTGGGCTCCACCTACACAATACACATGTGGCCTAATGCACTGGAGAGGGCAGTGTATGTAATCGTGGTATATGGCCCAGTAGTAGTGAGTGTAGGGGGGTGCACCATGACTAACCTAGGCTGTAACAACATGTGTGGGCATCTGGGGTAAGCTGCCTTAAGGTATCTGGATGTACATTACCATACAGTCCACTGTGGGTAAATGCAGGCCTACTGCCTCCTGCCATACGGACTGTTCTGTTTGTTTGTGTGATTGTGATGGTGTCAGTTATGCCTTGTTATGAAACCGCTACATCCCATTGTGTCAGCTGGGGTCTGTACCACCTAGGGATTGTGTACAGAGTGTAGATAGAGGCTGCTGACCTATACATCTACATTACGTACTGTTGATTGTCTGGTATGCTGTGGGCCAGTCTGTCATTACTATTGTACTACTAGAAGGCCTTGGCCTGGACAGCAACATGTGTAAACCTTACCAGACTACTGTCTCAGTATAACTGTTTCACAGTTGCATTACACTGTTCATATGGATGTCAATGTCTAAATGGCTATATGACATGGCATTTACAGCTGCCATAGTACACAAATATAGCTGCCACAATCATTTATGGGAACCTGTGTGTGGTGTTATGATATCTCTGTGTGTATGTGTTGCAGGCTATGAATGTCATTCGTATGGGTGGCTCATACAGTCTCCAGTTTGTAAGGTGGTGACTGTAGGAATACTGGCTGCTCAATTTGTGTGCACGTGCTACATATGTATCGTACTGTACATATCTCTGTGTGTGTATGTGTACTTACATATATATCTATATATATATATATATATATATATATATATATATATATATAATGTATAGTTTCATAGTTTCATAGATTAGTACTAGGCTAACTGCCCTTGCGAGCCATTTTAAGCCTAGCCAATTATCCCTTGTGAGGCTCCAACCCGCACCTTGTGTTTGTAAGGCAAACACCTTAACCATTAGGCCACCCTCCCACTATATATGTGTGTGTGTGTGTGTGTGTGTATATATATATATATATATATATATATATATATATATATATATATATATATATATATATTCAAGTGTGTGTGTGTATATGTATGTATGTATGTATACATATATATATATATATATATATATATATTTATATATATATATATATATATATATATATATATATATATATATCTGTATCTGCATATATTTTATCTTGCTGAACCATCTATTCCAATCTCCATCACAGTCCTGGTAACTGCGTGGATTTACTATTCCTGCCACCCTACCTGGAATTTCTAGTCTTGGATGACAAGGAAGTGCCCTCCAAATACTCCCAAAGTGTAGGTGCCAGCCTATGCTCTGTTTGTTGGTAGTGTTGTTTCTCTATCTTTAGTGCCTTGCACACTCGCGAACCAACCCTGAGGACGTCTCTGTCCCCCGTTTTTGCGGTTACCCAGTCCATAGCTTAGGTTCTTAGTTTTAACTTGCAGTTTTCCATTCAGTTCACTAGATGGCAGCAAACTACAAGCTATAACCCTTGTGAACTAGTGCACTTGTACTGGTAATTGTACAGTTTCCTAGGCATAATTATTTTATACCACCTACAAGAACTCTTTTACGAACTTCCACTCCTTGTCAGGAGCATAGTTCTTGTTTCCTGTTCTAACCACATTGTTTCTTTCCCCCTAGAAAGAAAGAAACAAACTTACAATAATAACAAAATAATAGGTAGAAAAAGATTTCTCTGCCATAGTCAAACTGCAGTTACCTGCAAACTAGCGCCATACTTGACTGATTGTTTCTCGGCAAGTCTTCCTGTGTCTTCCCTGCTCCGTTCGCCCTAAGGGCTCACTTCGCTTCCATACCATGCCCCCTATTCCCACCCACCCCCACTACCTCTGGACTTATACCTCCCACACCACACCCACTCCATCACAAGCCCAATCAACAAAATCCTCCCCACCCCCTATCTACCCAATCCCTCCTCCATACAAATTCACCCCCATTCTCAACACTAAACTCTTAACACCTTCTACATTCTTGCCTCCCAACACCTGTACAAATACTCCCTCACTCACACACTTACCCAATTTAAAACCAGCCTCAGTTCTAACCCAGCTACTTCTTCTTCTCATCTCCCTACAGGGTTAGGTAATACAGCAGTTGGTATTGCACAGAGCCTACCATCTGGCACTTCTAGCCATAGGCCATGCCATTAGTTTTGTAGGTCATATGGGAATAAAGCATACCGAGAGATGTATTATGCAGAACTTTTATTGGCCTGGGATTGCAAAGGATGTAACAGGGTACTGCAGGAATTGTGAGCAGTACCAAAAGGTAGGTAAGGCAGGGAGCATGGTTAAAGCTTGGTTGATGCCTTTTCCTATGATTGAGAAACTCTTTCAGAGGGTAGTTATGGATATTGTGGGGCGTCTGAGTATCCCAAGTTCCACAGGGAAGAAGTATATCCTGGTAGTAGTAGATTATGCTACTAAATATCCTGATTAGGTGGCTCTGTCCTCCATCAAGTTAGAGAAGTTTAGAGATTTTCAGCAGGGTATATTTTCTGAGAGAGATAATGACTTACAGAGGTGCCAATTTCATGTCAAACCTGGTGGCTTGTCTATATAAGTGTTGTGCGGTGAAGGACCTAAAGATGACCCCCTATCACAAGCATGCTAATGGTCTTGTGGAGAGGTAAACTCTACATTAAAGACCATGCTATGGGAATTTTCAGACCAGTTTAATAAACAGATGGATAAATGTTTGCCACAGCTGCTCTTTGCATACATAGAGGTACACCAGGAATCTATAGTTTTTTTTTTACCCTTTGAGTTGCTGTATGGAAATAGGGTGAGGGAGCCTTTAGATTTGATTCATAATGAGTGGAAGGGTGAGTGTGAATCCCACAAGAAGTCTGTTGTGGCATATGTCCTAAATCTCAAGAGAAGGCTTAGAGAACTCATTGGCTTGGCCCAGGAAAACCTATCAGAAGGCCAACAGCAGAAAAATGTCTGGTATGACAGGAATGCTCGAGCTTGAGAGTATGATGTGGGACAGCAGGTTTTGATGCTCCTTCCTGTCAGACCCAATGAGATGTAGGCAGATTGGGAGGGACCATTCTAACTGGTAAGAAAGGTCAGTGATTTTAATTACAGAGTAAACCTGCTAGTCAGTAGGCAGAGTCACAAACTGCACTATTTTAACATGATGAAGCCTCAGCATGTCAGGGAGATGATGAGAAGACTGAAAAGGACAGGATTGACCATTAAGCCCAGTAAGAGTCAGGTGGGTATGGCAGAGGTCTCCTACCTGAGACATGGAGTGGGAAGTGGAAAGATTAGGCCAGAACCTGCCAAAGTGGAAGCTATTCTGGCATGCCTTGCCCCTGTTACCAAAAAGCAGGTGAAGGCATTCTTGGACACAGCTGCATACTCTAGAAAGTTTGTTCCCAATTATATACCAATAGTGTCTTCCCTCACAGACCTGAGAAGGAAAATCAGGCCAGATAAGGTTCTTTGGACTCTAGCCTGGGAGCAGGCATTCCAAAAGCTTAAAGGGGCTTTATGGGGACCCACTGTGTTAGCCAGTCCGGATTACATCTAAGAATTTGTTGTGCAGGTGGATGCTTCAAACCATTTGGTGGGGGACTGTACCCAGCTAAGTTTCCTCAGAGGTAGAAGAGTACCCGCTGTAGAAAATAATGTCTAACCATGGTATGGACACTGCAGAAACTTTGGCCTTATCTGTATGGAAATAAATTCACTGTGGTTACAGACCACAATCCCGTAACATGGCTACATAGAGTCAGCCAAAAAAAAAAATCCCAAGTTATAAAGGTGGAGCATACGGTTGCAGGCATATGACAGGAGAGTATAGCACTGTACTGGAGTCAGCAATGTCAATGCAGATGGACTTTCAAGACAAGGTATAGGTTAATATGTTCCAAGATAGGCTCATTTCTCTCAAGCAATGTTTTTCCAGGGTCACTTGAAAAACTAGCTTGAGTCTTCAAAGTAGTGGAAAGAAGTGAGAATGTGAGGTATTCATAGGTTCATAGGTAGGTACTAGGCTATCAGCCCAAGGGCCTAATTAAGCCTAACCAACAAGGTTCCCTGGCTTACACCACCCAAGAAAGTTATTTTCCTGTGCCCCTGTCATGCAGAGCCACAGAAGTGATCCCCAGGGTATATTTCCTATTTCCCATCCACTTATCAAGATTTTTCTTGAAGAGTGCTACTTTGCTTGACATAGATGAGTAGCTTGTTCCAGAGTATGGGAAGTCTCTGGGACAGGAATCTATCCCTCCAGCATGTCCTGTTTATTGTGGTGACAAAGTTTAGGTCACTAGAGCATGTAGCTTGGAGGGATTGGGATTTCTTTAGGTGCAGCATGTCCAACAGCTCTGGGTTTGACATAGCTTTATATGTTAGGCAGAGATCACCTTGGAGTAGGTGATATGCTACTGAGTAAAGCTGGAGTTTTTTGAGATGGTCAGTGTAGGGCATCTGTTTGAGGCCAGTAATCCTCTTTGTGAGGTACTTCTGTGGTCTTTCCAACTGCTGCAGATGTCTTGTGAGGTACATTCAAAAAGGGGCATTGCACTCTATAATCAGTCTAATGAGTGTCGAGTAGAGGGGAACAATGTCCTCTTTTTTCCTAGATGAGAACTTTTGTGATGAGGTGTGCCATGTAGAAGGATTTCCTGACTACTGTGGTGATGTGATTATCAAAGGAGAGACTACTGTCCACCTGTGTCCCAAGATTTCTTATCACACATTTGGCATTAAGTAGACTGCCACCTCTGTGGTAGTTCATAGGTACAGAGTTTTTACCAAAGGGGATGACAGTGCACATTTTGGCATTGAGCTTGTGGCCATGGCTCTGACACCAGGCATCTGTCTCAGTGAGGCCCTTCTGTAGGATGTCCACATCATTTGTGGACTCGACTATGGCTCCTAGTTTGCAGTCATCTGTGAACTTCATTAGCCAAAGGTCTTCTGTGTTAGTCTGTACTTCAGAGAAGTAGATATCAAGCAGGAGAGGTCCCAGGACTGAACCCTGTGGTACTCCACTTGTCACTGGTTTGAAGTCAGATTTGGAGTTTGCAACTTTTACAGTGTGGGTTCTGTCAGTGAGACAGTTGGCAACCCATCTTGTGACATAGGGATTTATACCTAGTTTAGTGAGTTTAGCTATAATTCCAGAATGGGGGATGGTGTTGAAAGCCTTGGTGAGGTCAAGATAGGCTGTGTGAACCACCTTACTCTCATCTACACCTTTGGTGTCTGCCTCAAAGAAGTCGATCAGGTTCAGGAGGTGTGATCTGCCTTTCACAAACCTGAACTGGGTGGGTTCTAGAGTTTGAAGGTTACCATTGTCTTTGTTTATGAGTTCCATGATGATACGTTCCATGGCCTTACAGACCAGGCTCATCAGGTTAATAGGGTGATAGTTCCCGGGATCAGCAAGGTTATGATTGCTATCTATGTCAGGGAAAATAGGGCAGTGATTGTGTAACATATGCCAGCATAGTTAGCTGGAGTTGTGTAAACAATTTTGTGTCCTTTGGCTATTACACTGACTTGCACAGATGCTCAAGTTAAAAATGTACCAACAGTGTTATTATAACTGGTTAAACATTTATGTTTAAACAAAGAATTCTGGAAGGGAAGAGTAGAAGTTTTGGAGATTGTTCAGTGGCTTTCAGATACTGCAACAGATCTTAGCAAAGCTCTGAGTGTGTATTATACCAGAGTCAAGTGATCAAATGTGATGCCATTCTATGACTAGTACTGAGAGGCTGGAACTCTCACAATAGTTTGCTTTGTTTTGTTTTCTTTAGAACCTGATCTAAAAATATATGTCATTTTTCACAGTTCATTTGAGCTGAGCTCAGTTCACTTAGTTAGAAGCTCATCACCTTGCCTTGTGGAAGTAAGCATCTCAGCATCCTGTCTTGCCTTACTGTATTAACTAAGTTAGCTAATAAACACTTATTCTTTAGACAGTCAGTAAATACAGTGAGCTTAGTTAAGTATTGTTCTTCATCTGTCTGAATCTGTCCAACTGTGTTATTTTTATTTCACCTGTGATTGAAACTCTGGTGCTTATTCTATTAGATATTTAGTATTCTCATGTTTTCCATTTTATTATTTATTATTAAAAAATATTGTGTGCCTTTCATTTTAGCTGGTCTTTTGGAGAATACTTTTAACATCTTGAGAGTACTTGTACTTACTTTAGTGACACCTTGGCCACTCTGAAAAGCATTGCTGCTTTGATCACACTCTACAATTTATAATAGTATTGATTTTACTCAGTATAATTGGATAATTGTAAGAGCCATAGAATGTCTGACTGGTGGTAGCATCATTACCTTATAGGGTCTTGGTGGTAGTAGATTATGCTACTAGATACCCTGAGGCTGTGGCTTTGTGGTAAATGCTATGACAGAGATTTTAAGCAAGGTAAGTTTTCCAAGTGAAATGATGACTGACTGAGGTGCCAATTTAATTTCAGACCTGCTGGCTTGTCTGTCAAAACATTGTGAGGTGAAACACCTAAAGACCACCCTCTACCACCCCAAGACTAATGGTCTTGTGGAGAGGTTAAACTCTACACTGAAGACCATGCTATGGGCATTTGCAGTTTAAGAGAGAGTGGGACAAATATTCACCCCATCTACCATTTCCCTATGAAGAAGTACCCCAGAAATCCACAGGTGTTTCACCATTTCAGTTGCTGTGTAGGCATAGGGTTCAGAGGCCTTTAGATTTGATTCATGATGAGTGGGAGGGTGAGTGTAACTCCTTCAAGAAATCTGTTGTGCCATATGCCCTAAACCTTAGGACAAGGCTTAAGGAGCTCATGGGCTTGGCCCAGGAGAACCCAACAGGAGCCCAACAGTCGAAAAAGATCTGGCATGACAGGAATGCTCAAGCCCAAGAGTATGCTATGGGACAGCAGGATAGGGTGCTCATTCCTGTCAGACACAATAAGTTGCAGGCAGCTTGGGAGGGACCCATAGAGTAGTAAGAAAGGTCAGTGATGTTAATTACATGGTAAACCTGCTAGGCAGGAGGCAGGGGCACAAATTGTGCTGCATTAACATGATGAAGCCTCAGCATGTCAGTCACATCCTAGGTAGACTGAAAATGTCAGGGTTGTCCATTAAACACAGTAAGTATCAGCTGGGTATGGCAGAGGTCTCCTACCTGGGACATAGAGTGGAAGTGGTAAGATTAGGCCAGAACCTGCTAAAGTGTAAGATATTCAGGCATGACCTACCCCCTGTTACCAAATGCAGGTGAGGGCATTCCTGAGGATGGTGAGATACTATAGAAAGATTGTTCACAATTATAGTACAATAGCTACTTCCCTCACAAGCATGACAAGGCAAAACAGGCCAGGGAAGGTGCTGTGGACCCCCAACCTGTGAGCATACATTTCAAAAGCTCAAAGGGGCTTTGGGAGGACCCCCTTTGTTAGCCAGTCCAGATTATAGCAAATAATTTGTTGTGCAGGTGGATGCTAGAAACAATGGAGTGTGAGCTCTACTCTGTTAAGTTTCCTCAGATAGCGAAGAGTACCCATTTGTATATCTGAGCAGTAGACTCTAACCCAGGGAGGAATGTGATGCAGATGTAGAAAAAGAATGCCATACTATGGGCACTGCAGAAACTTCAGCCTTATCTGTATGGAAGGAGATTCAGTGTGATTACAGGCCACAATCAGCTACACAGTCAGCCAACAAAATCCCAAGTTATTAAGATGGAGGATAGGGTTGCAGGCATATGATATGACAGTACAGCACCATAGTGAGGTCAGCAATGCCAATGCAGATGGACTTTCAAGACAGGAGATAGGTTAATGTCTTCCCAGACAGGCCAGTTTCTTTCAAGCGACATTTTTCAAGGTCACTTGAAAAACTACCTTGAGTCTTCAAAGTGGGGGAGAGGTGTAACAATGTGAGTATTTGCCATCTGTGCCAGGAATAATAAGGTGGTGCATGTGTAGAATATGCTATGACAGTGAGCTGGAGTTTTGTAAATAATTGGATGTTATTTGACTATCACACTGAGTTGTACTGATGCTCGTGTTAAAAATTAATCAAGAGTATTATTATAACTGATTAAATGTTTATGTTTAAGCAAATAATTCTGGAAGGGAAGAGTAGAAGTTTTTGAGGTTGTTCTGTGGCTTTCAGATACTGCAACAGAGCTTAGCAAAGCTCTGAGTGTGTATTGTACTAGAGTCAGGTGATCAAATGTGATCTCCTTCTATAACCAGCACTGAGAGGATGGAACTGTCACAGCGGTTTATTTTTTTTCTTTGGAAGCTGGTCTAAAAGATCTATGTCAGTTATGACAGTTCATTTGAGTTGTGTTCAGTTAATTAGTTAGAAGCTCATCACCTTGCCTTGTGGAAGTAAGCTTGGCAGCATCCTGTCTTGCCTTGTTGTATTAATTAAGTTAACTAGGGAACAGTTATTCTTTAGACAGTCAGGAAATGCAATGAGACTAATTATTGTTTTCCTGCATCTGTGTGAATCTGTCCAGCTATATTATTTTTATTTCTCCTGTGATTGAATCTGTGGTGCTTATTGTTCTTAGATATTTAGTGTTCTTATGTTTTCTATTTTATTATTATTTATTATTAAATATTTTTATACATTTCATTGTGGTTGGTCTTTTGGAGAATACTTTTAACATCTTGAGACTATTTATGCTTGTTTTAGTGACACCTTGGCCACTCCAAAAATGTATTTATTTATTATTTATTTATTTAAATTTGTTGACCAGGAGTGTCCGACTGGACGTGGGTCCATTTTCAGCGGAGGCCCGGGGAGAAAAACTCCACAGTAAAATAACCAGACAGTAGTTACATTGGATTACATAGTGATCAACAATTTAACATAAAAATTACTTACAACATATTTACAGATGAAGAACATAGTACATCAGTAGACAACTAGAATCTTTATCTGTGAAGTACATAACAGGCATTAACAAATGTAACAATGAGAAGTTCCTGCTGTATAATAAGTACTAGGCTTATGAGCATCCGAGCTTGCTATCATCAAGGTAGTTAGTGGAGGTGAAAGAAAGGTAGTAGTTGGAAGGGGTGGATGATATTACAGTGGGAGTTGCAAGGGCATAGCCAGCATGTTTTTAGGTGCGCTTTTAATAAAGTTTTGAAGTTGGTGCATGATGGTATGGAGGTAATTGTGGGTGGGAGTGAGTTCCATAATTTGGCTATGGCGCAAGAGAATAGTGCTTCACCAGCAGAGTTATTGGCTTTAGTGATCTGCAAGTGATTTTTGTTGCTGGATCTTAGTGGTCTGGTGGTGCGATAGGGTTGGAGTAGATTCTGGAGGGATGGGACATTTAGTGGATGGTTTACTAGTTTGTGGGCGAGTGAGAGTTGATACCACTGAAGGAGGTGAGGGAGTTCAAGCCAGCCCAGTTCAGCAAGTGAGAGACAGTGGTGACTACGGTAGGATGCCCCTGTGGCGAATTTGCGATTTTGTTGTAGCAGGTCTCTAGCTTGTTTAGATCACATTGCCTTAGGTTGGTATATACTGGAGAGGCATAAAGTAGGGTGGAGATAAGGTGGGAATTTGCTATTGAAATCTTTGCTGCTTTGGTGAGAAATTGTTTATTTCTGTATAATGCTCCTAGTTTTTGTGGACTTTTTATGGTCATGGATATGTGAATGTCAAATTTTAGTTTATTGTCTATTTCCACTCCTAGCAATTTGGTGTGTTCAGTTGGGTATATAGTGGTGTTGTCTTCTGCTGTGATGTTAAAGTGAGAGTTGTTTTGAGTATGTTTGGTGGGTTGGAAGATGAGTAGTTTAGTTTTGTTTGGGTTGAGTATTAAGTGGGCATCGGATAACCATGTTTCAACAGAGGAAAAGGCTTCCTGTGTGACTTTTTGCAGTTTGGGTAGGGACTGGGCTGCGCAGATGATGGTAGAGTCATCTGCGTATTGGATGAGTGTGCCATGTTTGGTGGCAGAGGCTAGATTATTGTTGTAAACAGAGAAAAGTAGGGGTCCAAGGATGGATCCTTGGGGAACCCCTATGGAGACAGGTAGTTGGGGAGATATGTCATTCTGCCATACAACGGATTGTTGGCGGTCAGACAGGTAACTCTGAAACCAGTTGGTGACGGATTGTGAGAAGGATAGGTTATTGAGGACAGAGATAAGTTGTTTGTGTGGGACCATGTCAAATGCTTTAGATAGGTCTAAGAAAGTAGCAGAGGAGAGATAGCCATTGTTTTTATGCTGAAGGATAGTGTTTGTAAAGGAGAGTAAGGCAGTGGTGGTGCTATGGTTTGGTCGGAAACCATGCTGAGTACTGGAAAGGAGGTTGTTAGTAAGGAGGTAGTGTGAGACCTGAGAGTGTATGCATCTCTCTAGTATTTTGGAGAGTGGAGAGAGAATAGCTATGGGGCGGTAATTGGTTAGTTCTGCAGAGGATCCGCCTTTGTGGAGGGGAATTATATGTGAGACTTTCCACAATGTAGGAACCTAACTTTCTGACAGAGATCGGTTAATCAAGATGGATACTGGGTAGGCCAGAGCATCAGCTGAGATTTGTAGGTATTCACTCGGGAGGTTGTCTGCTGCTAATTTGGTGGGTTTAAATTTAGTTAAGACTTTTTTATGTTGGAGGTAGGTACAGGAGAAAAAGAGAAGGCAGTGGGGAGATTACTAGTTGAAGGTGTGGGTTGGAGGGGAGGGGGGTTGTGTTGTTTAGCTAGTGATAGTATGGTTTGGGTGAAGTGTGTGTTGAATGAGGTAGCAATATTTTCTGAGGAGTGAGGGATGTTAGGGGGAGGGGTACTGACTTTACCTGGGTGGAGGATGGAGTTTATGGAGGACCAGAATTGTTTGGGGCTGTGTTGTGAGGAGTCTAGGGCAGACTGGTAGTATTGGAATTTGTCCCATTTTATTAGCTTTTTGACTCTATTGCGTAGTTCTAGGAATTTCTATCTAGCTGCGGGGGTTTTGCACCAGTGCTTCCAGGCTTTATCCCTGTTTTTCATTTCTGACTTAGTGGTTTTCTGTAGCCATGGGGAGGGTTGTGCTTTGGTTCTGGAAAATCTTATGGGGGCATGGTAATTAAGGATGTTCGGGAAGGTAGTATTAAAAGATTCAACTGCGTCATCTAGACTGAGGTACTTTAGAGCATGCCAGTTACATTCTTTGAGGGATGAGATGAATGTGAGTGGGTTAAAGTTTATTTTTTTACGTATTTGACGATAGAGGACAGGTTTAGCTTGCTACAGGTATTTTTTGAGTAGGAATGTTGGGGAGTGATCACTGAGGCTATCTGATAAGCAGCCTGTTATATATGACTGGGTGTTCTTACTGACTAGTATCCAATCCAGGGTAGAGTGCTTGCTGGAGTTTTTATTTATCCTTGTTGGTGACTGGACTAGTTGGGTGAAGCCATGAAGGTGTACATGATGGGTTGGATTGTTGCCAGAACAGGATTGCCAGTCAATATTGAAATCACCTAAGATGATAGTTTCTTGGGGGAGATGGTGGGTAGACCAGCTGAGGAGGTTTTCTAGTGGAGGGATGTTTTGGCCAGGTGGGAAGTAGCATCCAATTATGTTGATGGTTTTGTTTCGGTTAATTTTGAGGTTGGTATATATTATTTCTTCATTGCCTATTTGCGGAGCTGATGGTTTTAAGATGTGGATGTTTAGATGTTGTTTAAATATTATAGCTACACCACCTCCTTTTTTGTTTAGCCGGTCTACTCTTAGTATGCCGTAACCTGTAGGGAGTATTTGCTCACTGGTAATGTGAGGTTTTAGCCAGGTTTCTGTCAGGACGACTATATCTGGGGAGTATAAGTCTATGGTGGCATGGAGTTCATGGACCTTGTTGGATATACTTCTAATATTTAGGCTTAGTAGAAGGAAGTCACTTGGCTTTCTATTGGCTGTAATATGGGAGAAGTTGTGATTTCTAGTCTGATTATGAGGATTGGGGTTGGAGATGGTAGGGGCAGGGTTGGGGTGGATTTCTCCACTTAGGGCTAGTTTTGATATGCATGAGATTATTAGTTTTCTCAGTTTTTGAATGTGTTTGTTTATAAGGGAAATTTTATGATTGTTCTCTGTGGGTAATACGTATGGTGGGAGGGTTACTATGTTAAGTTGTAGGGATGCTTTACGTTTGAGTAATATAGTTGGTAGAATATGTGGGGGGTGCATAGGGATGGTTCTTGAGCTGGTGGGAGGGGAGCTGAGTATGGTTGAGACATGGGTGGTGATGTGAGTAGTAGTACAGTGGTAATAGTTGGGTGGGGGAATGATGGAGCTTTGGTAGGATGTAAGATATGCAAGGAGAGTGCATGCAGTGAGCAAAGGAAAGGTATGCTTGTACATGTCAATTGAGGAGGTGTGATAGTAGAGGGAATATGGAGGAGGTAGTGTTGGGTTAGCACTGTGGTTGGCTATTGGAAAGATGGGAGGGGTTTGAGTGCAATAAAGGTGGGACCACTGGGGGCGGGAGGGAATAGGGGGCAGGGCGGGGAGCGAAGCGGGTAGAGACCATGTTAGGTTCCTGTATGAGGGGCTGGAAACAATCACAAAGCAAGACAAGTATGTGTTAAGAACAATCACAACTGACCAAGGACTGCTCTGAAACTGTAAGTCTTGTCTTAATTTCTCAGGTGGAAAACCAGGATAACCTTGTATCAGTAGGCTACTGTGGTATAGTTTAAATAAACAAACACACAGTATTGATCAGTTATGGATACTATTTGCTAACAGAAGGGAATAAAAGAAAGTGGAAGATGTGTGTGTGGTGGTGGTGGTGGTGGGGGCTGCTTACAGCCAAAGCACAGTGCTCTCCAGGGGAAAATGAAAATGAAGATTGGCTCAAACAGCCTTGCTGTTTTGGTTTCACTCTACTGTTTATATTATTATTGACTTTACTCAGTATAATTGGATACCCTTGTAAGAGCCTTAGATTGTCTGACTGGTGGCAGCATCATTACATTATAGTCTGGACAGAAGGGGTACAGCTGGGAAATCAGTGCTAGCCTTTCCCAGGAGTAAGTGTGTGAAAATCAAATACCCATGTGTGGGTGTGTCAGCTATTTGTAATATCACAATGGACAATCCTGTGCACCACCCCTGGGAGCTGTCTCTGGGTGACCACTCCTTCTCCGCACTCCATCCTAGGTGGGGGACAGTCCCCATCTCTTGAAGCAGTTCCACCCATGGGTGGTGCAGAACCAGCAGAAGGGGCAGCTCCAGGTTGGGTCCCAGATGTGCTTGGAACACAATGCCATGGCCAGTTGAGGTGGGGTAGGTGGATCCGCAGGAACGAGCCTACCCGATCATGCTATGGTGATGAGTTTTTTTTCAAAGTGTATAGGTAAGTCATGTACAGCACATTTAAACATTAGTTATGATAGCATGCAAGGGTATTCCAATTAACCCAGAATGATAATGTTGCATAGCATACAGAACACAAGAATAAATGGACTAACAATCACTATTGTAACAGCATGCCAGGAACAGTTATGGCATAAGGCCAACAACACTGGTATTTCAACAAGGTATGTTTGTATGCAACCATTGTAATTTTATTAACAATATTAAAATACAAGGCCCAACATTAGGTTTTGAGAACAACATATGTGAAAAGGAAATCATACCCATAGTATAACAATAATAATTTGTGATGCAGATAAGGGGTGGGGGTGAGAGAGACATTCCATTAACAACAGTATAGGTTATATTGTTTGCAACAGTATTGTTGTATATTCTACAAGTCTGCCCTTGCTTTATGTATACATGTGCCCATAGCTTCTGTGGCACATACATACCTTTCAAGCTATCCACATGGGACAGTATACACCAAGCAATAACAACTACAGGTACAAAGGTACAGGGGACTAATATATGTCAGGTGGACATATATGACTTCCAGGGTGTACTGTGCCCTGTTGTTGCATGAGTGTGCTACTGACATACTTCAACTGAATGTTATATGCATGTCCAAGGGTTTTGGCAACAGTGGTCACTATCCGTGACAGCGTGACACTTGAGAGACATGTATCGTGCACAGTACAGACAGTTTACACTTATCCTGCCGTCCCTGTCAGGCATGGCGTTAGACTATCAGCAGACATTTACAGAAGAACCAGGCATACAGCTGTACCAACACTAAACCATTTTATTTGTCTTATTAACTAGGAATAGCAGTGTACTTGTTGATGGTGTATTTAATGAAGTCTTATCACCTTGCTGAAGAATGCTGTTTACAAACTAGTATATCTGGACCAAAAATTGCTATACCATTCATATAGCTGCTACAGACATTTATTTACCTGTAAGCCCTGTGGGAAGAAAATCTGCTAACAATACATAACTGTTTCTATACATATTCAGTAGTACTTGTCTGTTTCTATAAATATATAGTAGTACTTGTCCCTGGATTCGAACCCCAGTCTGTGTGTGGCAAAATGAACAACATATATATTGTTTATCAAATTGAGCTACTGAGCCATTGCTGTGTGTTGATTGACTGATATGTGCCTAGAGCTCACCTGGTAACAAAGTCTGACATGGTAATATAAGTAGAGTGTCACACAAGACTGCAGTAACAGTTGAACACACATGCATGACATTCATACATGACAGAGATAGTAGGTGAACTGTATATTAATACTTTGAATGCAGATGTACACATTTAACCCCTAGTGGATGGGATTATGTGTGATGTGTACAGACCATATCAGGGTGCTGGGATGCCTACCTGACCCATATGCAGTTGCAGACTCTATATTTGCTGTCTATAGCTATTACAGTTTCATACTTGCCTGCATCAGCTTAACTACATTCAGGAATGCATATATCTGAAATGCAAAGGTTAACACAAGACAATCCTGAGAGAAACACACTATAATACCTTAGACATTACTATTCTAGGTGCAGATCTTAGTGCAGAACAAATATCATATTGCATTATATCTTGTAGTACAGCTCCACATCTACACTTTAGCAAAACAGCACTTTATTGGCCATTCTTCAGTCACATCATGGTATTATACCCATGTTTACTTCACAGCACTTGTAGAACTCAATTTCATGACCAACAGCTCAATTTACACACATTTGTCAAAACACAGCTTTATTTGGGGGTGACATGAAACAGTGATTGGTATACATCTAACAGTCTTTATTGCTGAACACTTTAAATAATGTAGGCATTGAAAGACGGCTATTATTCCACCATGTATGAAGTACTAACTTTATTTCATTAACAGTTCTGACTACAATTGTACTTTATTCCTGAAAAATATGAATGCAGTTGATTTATTCCCTTCACATTGTGAATGCAGTAGTACTTTATTACCAGAACATTATTAATATGACAGTATACAGTTGTTATTCCTTAACATTAGTATTGCAGGAGTAACTTTCTTTCCTTCACATTAGCAGGATTCATGCTTTCATCTATATTAAACTGTACCTGGCATTACTCACTTATATCCATCCATGTCTATGAAGACATTCATTGCATACATACAAAGCAGAATATACCTAGTAGCAGTTACTACTGTACTCTTTCTTAATTATATTAGTATATATTGCAGGATATATCTGTACTCACCACATTCTCGGTGCAACCTGGTCATGTGCCCTGCATGGGCCTTCAGGTTGCGAGCTCTCTCCTCTGTAGCTGTGGGGAGAGATACACACCATTATGCATACCTGTTTATCAGATATTCATAGTAGACTTTGTAAATCAATGATTCCTATACTTACAGACTTGTGGGGCATTGTTGTCCTGAGCATTTAGGATTCACTGGGCTAAGAGTTCCCCCTTCCTATGCTTCAGGTCATTGTAGTGGTGATGCACCTACTCACCAATGCAGGGGATACAAGTTGCACTGGTGAGGTCACGTGGCAGCCGGTCTCAGGCCTCTGATTTGTATTCTGAGCCTTGGTACTGGTCCTGCAGCAGCTGGATGTTAGGGTCTTTCATGAGGAACCCAATCATGTCCATGGGCTTCAACATGCCCCACTGCTGAGCCTGGAAGCACACACCCTCTCCAACTCCTGCCATAGTTCTTGCACAGGTCACACTCCAACATGCTCTGGCTGTATTCCCACCTGTTCAGCTTATATAAGGCTGTTTTCCCACCCTTTACTGCCATTGGACAATTTTTAAAAATGCTAGGTGAAGCTGAGCATGGAGCAAACCCGCTAAGCTCAGCAGAGCAGTCCTTAAACTGGCATTGCTTAGCAATGCCCAAACCAGCTAAGTGGAACTGTGCATTGCTAAGTACTGTTAAAACAGGTCCTGTTTAAGCATTGCTTGGCTTGGACAAAAATAAAAACAAGGTAGAGTCCCTACAAGGCAGAAAATCAAACTCTAAGTAAAAACAAATGCTGTTTAATAGGGGAAAGCTTTCACGGTTAACAACCGCTTCATCAGACAACACAGTGACAACATTCAAAAGCTCTTATACAATACATTAACAAAGTAAAACATACATTTAAAATCAGTGCTTCAATGGTCTCTGACGCAAAAAATGGCTTAAGTGAGACTATATCATTGATACCAGTAAATGTATCAGCTTTAAAAAACAAAATCCATTTTTGCTCACATGCTTCCATTTTATTCCTTATGCCCCCCCCCCCTCCAAGTCTTCTGTTACTATTTCTAGGAAAAAAACCTAAACTGATGCTGTTTATCATTTAACTCAACATGCTTCGCCAAGGCACTTTACCAAGGCACTAGTACTTTTATTATTCCTAATATCACTCATGTATTCAAGTACATGCTCCCTAAGTGAGTGGTTCATTTTGTCCACATAGTAAGCACCACATAAAGCACAAAAGGTATAATGCACTACATTCCTGGTGCTGTAATCAGCATAGAAGGGGAAATCTATGTAAGAGCCATGTGTAGGATGCAAAAAACTAGACCCAGTAAAAATGAATTTACAGGCTCCACAGTGCCTGCATGGAAAAATCCCTACTCTCTGTGAGTCTGTAAAGGGTTCCTGATCATTTTTATAACATAGTTGTCTCTTGATTGAAATATTGTTTTTAAAAGAGAAACGGGTCTGTCTGATACTATGTCTCTAAGCTCATTATTAGCATATAAGATGTTCCAGTTTCTCTTAATAATGTTGCAAAATATATTCACATTGCTAGAGAAAGTCAATGGAAACCTAACTTTTCTTCCATTCACATGCACCTGAGGGGTCTGCACAGGAGTCAAGTCTTCAGAAAAAAATGGTCTACCTCTTTTACCTCTCTCATTAAGAACAGGCTATATGCATTGATCGATTTCTTTTTCCTTGTAACCCCTATTCAAAAAAAATCCATTTAAGTTTATTAAAAGTATCAGATAGCCCTTTGTCATCATTATGAAGCCTCATAATCCTAAGGAACTGCCTATTCAGGACATTCCTAGGAATGTCGCGAGGGTGTGTACTCTCTCTGTGCAACAACATATTTTTCCTAACTTCCTTTCTATGAAGACCCATCTTAAAAATACCCAGAGCAGATCTAACATCCAAAAAACAAATCTCTTGCACAGAATAGGCACAGAATAGGCATACAAAAATGTCAAAAAAGTGGTAGTGGTATGCAGATCCTCTATAAAAGCAAATAAACTCCCTTCATCTCCCTCCCAAAGCAGGAAGACATCATCCACAAACTGCTTCTACCAAATGATGGATGAGGTATTAGTAAAAATCATCTCTGTCTCCCATTTAGCTAACACAAGGTTGGCGTAGCTATTGGCACATGCTGTACCAATAGCCACACCAACCTTCTGTAGACAATACTCTTTACCAAAACTAAAAATGTTATTTTCTAAACTAATCTCAATCAATCCACATATCAGATTTATTTTGTCACTAGAATAATGCTTATCTTTCAACAATTCTCTAACATTCTCTATCCCCTAATCATTGGCGATAACTGTGAACATCAATCCTATATCTAGTGTTACTAGAATCACCTCCTTCCCAGGATCTAATCCTCTAGTCCCTCTGTATAGATCTTTCAAAAATGTTTTTTGTCTCTCAATATAGTAGGTTCTTTGTCTACTATAGGACATAAGATCTTCTCAACAAAGATCGGCAGGGGTTCAGTGACCCACTCTTTCTCAGAATCTATGGGACGCATAGGTCGGTCAAACAAATTCTTATGAACTTTTGGTAGTCCATAAATCATGGGAATAGTAGGGGTTTTAACACTAAAGTATTTAAACAAATCCTCCATTATAGCCCCAGTGATTAGCAGATCAAACACCAAAAACAACACTTTCTCTATTAGCGCTTTGACCACGCTGATATTAATAATAACAAAAGTAGTCTGGTCACTAAGTAAATTAGTCATATTCCTAAAATATATATCCCTATCAAGCAGTACAATCCCTCCCCCTTTATCTGCTGGATGGAATTCAACAGTTCTAATATTCTTCAATCCTACAAGTGCTTAGTTAGATTAAAATATCCACACTTGCACTTTCCTTTAAAGCAACTCCTAATCTCATCTTCGCATACATTACAAAAAGCCTCTAGTGTCAGATGAATCTTAGGAACATAAGTGCTAGGTTTTTTAAAAGGAATATAACTGCAAGATGTACCTACTTATGAGAAATCAACAGACAATGTCAAGTCTCTGCCAAAGATTTTTAATTTCCAAAGCACATCTAGCATGTCCGACTTCCTAGAAGGTATGAACAAAAGTCCCTTATTTAATTCTGAATACTGTGCTTCAGTCAATTGTAAACAAGAAAGGTTAATCACTAAGTCATTCTTACTGTGCTGCTGGTGTTTCTGTCCACCACCCAACTCTCTGTTTGCTGAGGTTGGCAAATGTGTCCTCTCCTCCCTCTGCTCTGTGACCGTCCATTCCATTGTCCCTGTTTTATAGGCAGAGGCTCTGGCAATGCAAAAAGGTTATGTCCCTTAAAAGGGATCCCAGTGGCCATACTCATGGATGCTTCTAATGATCCTGCACCAACAGTTCTTATATCACAAGTGGAAGAGCTAGTTGATGCCATAGCATTGCCTATAACCATTGACACAGGCGTATCAGAAGGATTTTATGTGTAACTGCAACAACAAACAAACTGTCCCATATTCTTACGACAAGAAAATAACCAGTGAATAACAGCTCTACTTTCCACTAAAGACTCTTTAATATGCAAACAAAATTTCTCTTAGCACCTCAGCCACAGCCTTTACAGAGTAAAAACCTTTTCCTTCTAAAAATCTTTCCTTTTATACCTCTTCTTAACACAATCCACTTCAATTAATTAATTATATACAAAGTGATAAAATACCATTCAGTTAATATTTAAAGTAAAAACATCTTTACATAAAACTTTGCCAATTGCATTCCTTATTCAACCCTTTGGGTTGCAAAGTATCGTATTTCATTATCAAAATAGATTCCTTTCTCCTCAATACAAATTTCAGCATGTCTACATTCCCATATTGATACAATATTTGTTCTAAAACTGTCACCTTCATTCCATTAATTTCCCCTTTATGCACTCTATTAAAATGCACCGCTATTAGACTTGTAACCTTATTATTCCTCACATCCCTTACATGTTCCTTTATTCTTTCTGCCAGACTTCTCTTGGTTTCCCCTATGTAATATTTATCAGAAGGACAGCTTATAATATAAATTACTCCTTTACTTAAACAGGAATATGTTCCCAATGTGTCAAATCTTTTCCCTCCTATTTTTTCTACTTTAGTTGTTACATACTGGCAAATGGAACATTTTCCACATAGAAAAGTCCCCCTTGACATAACACTGTACTGGATTTTTTCTTTTGGCCTTATATATCTTCCACGTACCAAAAAATCTTTAAGATTTCATCCCCTTTGATAGGAAATTCTCAGTCCTATTTTCGACAATGAGGGGACTTCTCCTTTAATTTGTTTACAATAACCCTTAACCAATTCATTGAGTTTTTTAGAGAAAATAGTATATTTGGTAACAAAAAACATTTCAGAGCTCTCAATCTCTCCTGCACTTCCCTTCATTTTATTTTCTCTAATGCATTCTTCTGATGTCCTTGATTGTTTATTGTTATAAATCTTAATATAACTTCTATGTACTTCTTCTGAGTCATAACCCCTTTTAATAAAAGTAGATACTATTTCTTTAGCCTCTACACGTGCCTCATTAATATTATTACACAACCTCTTTGTTCTCAGCATTTCTCCAAAAGGAATGGATTCCAATGTATGACTCAGATGGCAGCTGGTAGCATGCAACATTTAATTTATTTGATTATATTTTCTATATACAGTAATGTGAATTTTTTCTTGCATTTTTCCTCTCAATGTTATGTCTAAGAAATTATTTTTTAAACCTGTTTGAACACCATCAAATTTAATCCCGTATCTACTAGCCTTTAAATGTTCTATAAACATAGATGACACATTATATTCCCCTTTACAGATAAAAACGAAATCATCTATAAAGCGGAAATATCTTATCACTTATTTCCTAAAAAAATTCACTCCTATAAATATATTCATTTTCTACTAGCCCCATGAACAAATTTGCATATACTGGGGCAAAAGCCGCCCCCATTGCTGTACCTTTATTTTGCCTGTATACATTTCCATCAAATTCAAAAATATTATTTATTAGGCAAAAGTGTGTTAACTCTTTTATATATTGCGTCCTAGGGCTATCCCCGAAAAAGTATATATATACACCTTTAAATGTATCTAATTTCCCTCCTTTTTTGAGGATGTGACATCACTGATTACTTGTTTTAATGTCTTTTAAAAAAACGGCTGCGCTGTATGTGTTCAATGCTGATGAAGCTCCTGCTTTTGCAGAGGCGAAAAACGCTGTTTTATTGTGTGGAATAAAGTGCGTTTTCATAGGTTCATAGGTTCATAGGTTTATACTAGGCTATCTGCCCTAAGGCATTTATAAGCCTAGCCCAAATTTTTGTGGCTTACGCCACCCCTTATATGAAAAAATACTGTGCCCATTAGTTTGTTGTGCCTTTGTCCAGCAGTGACACAGAAATGATTCCCGGGGTAAACCTACGATCTCTCATCCACAGGTCTAGATTTCTCTTGAACAGAGTCATCGAGGTGCTCTGCCTCACATGGACCGGGATTTTATTCCACAGCATAGGGAGTCTCTGAGTGATAAATCTATCCCTCCAGCACGTCCTATTTATATCCGTGCTAAGGTTTAAGTCGCTTGCTCTAGTGGTTTTGGTAGATTTGGATTTTTTGAGGTGGAGCATGTCCATTAATTCCGGGTTGGACATGGCCTTGTATGTCAGGCACATGTCACCTCTGAGCAGACGGTATGCGACTGAATAGAGCTGGAGTTTCTTCAATCTGGCAGCATATGACAGATTTTGGAGTCCCTTTATCCTTTTGGTGAGGAACTTTTGGGGCCTCTCCAATCGCTGCAGATGTCGGGTGAGATACATCCCGAATGGGGCATTGTACTCGATCATTGGTCTGATAAGTGAAGAGTACAGGGGAACAATGACCTCACTAGATCTGGATGTGAATCCCTTCATGATCAGGTGGGCAATGTAGAAGGTCTTTCTAACCACTTTAGCAACGTGAGTGTCAAAAGAAAGGCCACTGTCAACCTGGGTCCCCAGGTCCCTGATAACCTCTTCTGTGCTTAGTGGATTGCCACCTATATGGTAGCTTGGGGTTACCTTGTTTTTCCCGAAGGGTATGACTATACATTTTTGGCGTTTAACTTCAGGCCATGGCTCTGGCACCAGCTATCTGTTTCCGTGAGTCCCTTCTGAAGGATATCCGTGTCCGATGTACTTTCCACTATGGCCCAGTTTGCAGTCGTCTGCAAACTTTGTCAGCCAAAGTCCTCCCATGTTGGCCTGTACTTCTGAGAAGTAGATGCCAAACAATAGGGGCCAAGGACCGAGCCCTGTGGGACACCACTTGTGACCGGCTTGGAGTCTGACACAGCGCCAGCAACTCTAACCCTGTGGGTTCTGTCCTTAAGCCAGTTTGCAACCCATCTTGTGACATATGGGTTTACATTTAAGCTGGTAAGTTTTTCTACAATACCCGAGTGGGGTATTGTGTCGAAAGCCTTTGCAAGGTCAAGGTAGGCTGTATGGACTGCCTTTCCCTCATCAATGGCCTTGGTGACTGTTTCAAGAAGTCGACCAAGTTCAAAAGGCATGATCTTCCCTTGACAAAGCCAAACTGGGTCGGGTCCAATGTCTGCAAGTCCCTATATCTTTGTTTATGAGCTCCATTATGATCCTCTCCATAGCTTTGCAGACTAGACTTGTTAAGCTTATGGGGCGGTAATTACCAGGGTCCATAGAGGCGCCTTTGTGGAGTGGGACCACAGTTGCCGTCGCCACTCCTTGGGCACGTATCCTGTGGTAAGGCTGAGATTAAACAGCTGCCTTATGTGCGGGTTTAATTCCTCATTTACCTCATGTAGCACACAGCCGGGGACACCATCCGGTCCCATTGATGCTGTGTTTTTAGCTTTAGAGAGAGCAGCTTTCACCTGCGCATTTGAGATGTCCGGGAGGCTACACTCGGCTGGGATAGTTATCTCTCCTTTAGGGGGGGGGGGTGAAGTTTGCACTGAACCTGTCTGCCAGTATGTTGGCAATGTCTGTGGGTTCAGTGATTTTTGTATCATTTTGGACTAATTCTGAGCATATCTGGGAGTTTCCACCCAGGTTCCTAACATAGCTGAAAAAGGCCTTATGATTGTCCTTTGAATCCATGGCAATTTTTCTCTCAAAATTGGACTTAGTTGATTTTATGAGTGCTCGTATTTTTTTACTAATAATGATCAGGGGTGACTTCCCTTTTATGGATTTTGTTCTATCATGTAATAGCTTTCTCCTCTTATTGTAAAGTTTGTTAATGGCTGGGGTCCACCAGACTGGACGTTTGCCCTTTGTGGAAAGAGTCCTGGTTTTATTTGGGATTGCCTGATCCATGCAGTCCTGGAGGTGTTCATAGAAGGCATTTGTAAGGGCTTCCACAGCTTGGGTTGTGGTTTCCACTGGCTCAGGGGCCTTGAAGGATACCACACCAGTCTTGAGTAGTGTGACGTTTGCTTTAGAGAAGTTCTTCACTATGGTCTTTTTTGTTTGGGGTGGGGGCGGGATGTGGATTTCCAGTGAGATTAGTTTATGATCAGATCTCACCAATGAGGGATATACTTCCAGTGTGGAGCATTTTGTCCCCATGTTTGTGACAATGAGATCTAGTATATTTTCTCCTCTCGTGGGAACAGTGACTAGCTGTTCCATGGCATTTGAATTTATGAACTCCAGGAACCGTTGGGCTAGAAAGTTAGGGCTTGAGTAATGTTCCCAGTCTATATTCGGGTAGTTGAAGTCACCCAATATGATGGTGTTTCGAGATACATTTATACCCTCCAGTGTCTTCAGGAAGGCTGTGTGGGGTTCCTGAGTTTGAGAGGGTGGCCTGTAGCATGCTACAATTTGTAGAGCAGTTTTGCCTATGGTTAGTTGCACCTGGATGGTTTCCGAAGCTTCATGCGTTGCCACCAACCTGGAGGTGTGGGTATCCTTTATGAATATGGATACACCCACTCCTTTTGTGGTGTGGTCCGGGTTTTGGGGGCGGAACGCATAATAGTGCCAGGGTGCTCTCAGGAGCCTTGAACCAGGTTTCAGTTACAGCACAGACATCGATGTTCTCCATACTGAGAAGGGCCTCGAGTGCGTGCATTTTGAGATTTAGACTTCTGGCATTGAGCAGCATTACCCTCAGTTTCTTCCCATTTTTGTTTTCTAGGGTGGTAGGTTTAGAATTTGAGCCTTGCCTAAAAAAGGTACTATGAGGGTGGCAAGAGCCTTAGCCAATATCCGGAATCCCAGGGGTGACAGGTGCAAGCCGTCCCTTGCGAAGCAGCGTGGCTTGTCAAGCATGTCATCCCAGGCAGACAGACACTGGATCCCCTTTGAATGACACCAGACATTAAGCCAATTGTTAAAGCTGATCATCTTGTCTCTATATTGTGGCATCATTCTTGGTGAAGGAAGGATACTGCTCAGGGTTAGGGTCATACCTGCCTGGGCTACATAATCAGAGAGCTCCTCTATGTCTCTTTTCATGTAGTCCAGGGAAGTACATCTCAGGTCGTTCACACCAGCATGGACAATGACTGCATCATATTTGTACTTGCCGTGGAGTGACCCGAGTGCTTGTGTTATGTGGCGGATTCTGGCGCCCGATAGGCAGCTTACTGTGACCCTCTCCTTGTTCAGCCTGGTGAGTGGGACGTCAGTGTGTCTGACTATGGAGTCACCTATGACAAGTATGTTTGGTGTTGTATTTGGCCTTAAGGGCTGTGACTGCTTTGCACACTGCTTTTGTGGTTTATGTGTTGCTTGTGGGGTGTCTTGAGGTAGCAGTTGTTTGGGTGTCTGCTTTGGAGGCCTCTGCTGTTTAGGTAAATTTTTACTCAGAGCCTCCGAGTATGTCTTTGTGTGTTTATGTGTTTGATTCAGTGGAGTGGTAGCATTATGTGAGGCTGGTTTTGTGGTGTGTGTAGTTGCCTTCTCCTCCTGTCTGGTCTTGCCAGTCCTGAGTTGAGAGAGCTCAGCCTCCAGTTTGGCTAAATAGCTGCATCTCTCGCAAGTATTTGTGTAATGTGGGAGGAGGAGAGGGTTGTCTGTGTACATGAAGCAGTTATAACATTGCCTTAAGATTCCCAGATTCACCAGCTGGACCGGAGAGGAGATTGACAACTGACCTTTGGACATGCTAGAATAATATTGGGAAATCCTTAATTGAAAACAAGGGCCAGTGGGGAGTGAGGGTGTAGCGCTTTTAATTTTTAGTGCTGACTTATATAATTGCTTTAGTGAGCAAGTGCCAGGTAACTTGAGTGCAATGTGTTACAAGTAACTAAATGCAAAAACGACAAACAGTAACTTTCTTTCAAGTGAAACAAGGAAATAAGTACAGTAAGCAATGCAGATATCACTAGTGATCCACAGAAGCACTGAGAAGTTGCGTATTAGGTGGAATTAGCTTCCAGGGAAATAACAAGCAAACAAACAACAAACATATAAACAAAGCTAGATTCAGCAGGCCTGGATCTAGTATATGCTAGAGCAAACAAGGTGTACCAATTTCAGTAAGATACAGTTCAAATATTCAGGCACTATAAACCTTTAACCAGAAATTCCCAGCTCAGAAGGGCAGAGTCCAGCCTCTTCTCCCACAAGAGTGCAGAACACGAACCCTCTTAATGTAAAATAACTGGCCTGAAGCCCAAGTGCCTAAACCAGAACTAATACACTTGGACACTGGGCTCTCAATCAGCAGTTCCCAACTAAGAAGGATGAAAGCTACCTGTCCTGCCACCACAGTGCTTGCCACAAACCTTCTACTTTTTGGAATCCTTGGCTCCGTGTGACACCGTTTGTGTTTTCATAAGTTTTAGTTTCTGTTTGCTTTTGTCTTTATATAAGATGGTAACTTTTAATACTTCTTTTAACAAAATCTCATGCGAAAGGCAACTCAGGTCGTATGTAAAATAACCTGTTGCTGACACTATAGGACGTCTGGGAGGTTGCAATAAACTTTTGCGTATCTTAGGTACACAAAAGAACTTTGCCACTGTACTATTCTTCATACTTAATTTATGTATCACATAATTTACTGAAAAATAATGCAACCTTATTCCCTTCTTTAACAAAATTTGTAATTCCTGTTGTGCCTGTACCAAACAGACTTCATCCACTTTACTATAAATATTCTCATTATTTAAATGTTGCATGCACATCTTCAGATAATCTATAGAATTCATTACTACCAGCTTGCCTCCTTTATCCGGGGGTTTAAAAATTAAATCCTGATTCTTACTCATCTGTTGTAATTTAATCCATTCATTCTTGGTCAAATTATATTTCTTCTTTGAACTTCCAAATTCATTTAGCTCTTTCTCTATTATTAAATTGAAGGCATTATTAAAGTGCTGTATGTGTGTATTTTTGCATGGTGGCATAAAAGTACTTTTTGTTTTTATTTTACTTGTATCTAAAAAAGTATATGCATTATTTTCTGTTTCTGACTCACAAGAAAAAAAGTTGTCACTACTTTCAGAGTCAGTCTCTATATCAGGCACCATTACTTTTTTATCTTCAGAATTAAAGAAATGTTTTTTTAAGTGCATCTTACGTACTAAACTCAGAATTTCTCCCTTAATCTCATACATACGTGGTAGAACTGTCGGAATAAACTTCAAACCCTTATCTAAAACCGACAGTTCTATATCATCAAAAACATAATTCGACAAATTGACAACATATTCTTTCACATTTACTCCATCTACCTGCTTAATTTGTCCATTTACTTCATTTGAATCGTCCCTCTCCCGGTTCTCTATAATGGTCTTGTCCTTGCCATCCTCATTTCCTGGTATTATTGTTGTTATTTTGTCCATTAGACCCCCGAAATGTTCTCTGAAAAGATTCTCTATTTGCTGCCCTCTGCAATTCCGGGAAATCTTGATTCAGCCCTTCTTCCTCATTAAACGAGGATGCCCCACTTTCACCTGAAACAAAACTTCTGTTCTTATGCTGCCCGGAAGAAGCATTTTCCTTTTGAAAACTGACACTCCTCCTCTTTTGTCGCTGATTGGCTGAAAGCACAAAAGCTTTCTTCCGCTCATAATCTACAATATCCCTCTGCAGTTTGCTCTTCCTCCGATTTATGAGATCTTTTTCATACGATGAAAGTCTATCATTTATATTTATTAGAAAAGTCTCTAATGCAGAGTTAGAAGTAACATTTGCGATTTCTTCGCATATCGGTTTTGTTTCAACTAAACGTTTGTCCCTCTTAATTCTGTCTCTCTCTATCAGAATGGCCACCCATTCTAGGCTGCAGCGATGTGCTGCAGCTATCCATCTCTCCTGGAACTTGACTTCCAACTCTTCGGACAATTCAAATGGGGAAGATGGATTTCTCACTGCCCTGAGACCCCGTGGTGTAATCTCCAACTCTTGATATCTCTGGAGACTACTAATGTTGTAAAACACCGAGGTCTCTTTGAAAATTAATTTTTCTAATCGAGAACATAATTCCTGCACTGCCGGTATATGTAGTTCACTATTGCTTGGCTTGGCTTTGCAGTGCTTCACAGAGCTTAGCTAAGGGCAAACCAGAATTCATTAAAATAAAAAAGAAAATATATTGAAATTAATTGTTCATTAATAATACTTTATTATTATGTGTATCTATTTTACTTATATCTCCTAACTTTATGTAGTTTAATTACGTTATCTTGAAGTGTGACTTTAATGTATTGAACACTTGTGTGTAACTGGGGCTTTGCTCTTTAGTCTCCACTGAAAATAGACTTATTGCCCAGCTGGACTAACCCAGTTAACAAATGTCAATGTATACATAATTAAAACATATATATTTTTATAACATTTTGCTATCACATGTAAAAGCTGAATGGCCGTTTGTGTATTCGAACCGTGCACCTATTGCATACAAGGCCGTGACTCTAACCTTCAGCTACCAGGGATATGGTAACTGCAGCTATATATTTCTATATAGCTCTCAATTACGTTTACACACTGCTGAGCACCGTGCTGCACTGGGCAAACACAGTCAGCTATGCTTAGACATGACCTTTATGTTAAAATTAAAAGTATCCGGTTTCTATTTTTAGATGTCTGGCACATGTCCATTGCTAAGCAGCGCACCGCCCCATGCAAACACAAAAAAATAAAAAAAGGAAAAGGAAATAACATTTTACTTTAATATTTCAGTGCCCTCCAGCACTTTAACAGTGCAGTGTGTGTGTTACTCATCTCAGGACACTGCAACACACCCCCTACACTGATTCTTTAACCATGTTATATGGGTCTCTCTCAGTAGCATGCCTTTATTAATAAGCAAGGTGGACTGCCAAGGATGAGCCTCAGACATGATCACAGTACACTCCATGTAGGCTTCCCACTATTCCTGGATGGAGTTTATTAAATCCCTAACAATGTCTTTATAGCATTTAGTAAATACAAGAAGAGATAACTGAAATGTATTTACATGTTAAAGATCTATGTGACAGAAAATTCACAGATTGTACAATTTCAATTCATTATATTATAAGCTGCTATATGTAGTAGTAGTAGTTATATATATATATATATATATATATATATATATATATATATACATATACATTACCAGTAACAGGTGTCATGGGCAAGTACCTAATAATTCTGGAGCCATATATACAGTGATAATTACATGTGCATTGTTTTATTATTAGAGGTTTGCAGTATGCATCCATTATTTGTGGACATATCATATTCTCTCTGTATGCTGCTGTGCATCCATGTTGGTACTGTTATGGCATTCATACTTTATTAGAGGAAGGAAAGAGTTGGAATCTGAAACTTTTATTACTTAAGGGGGGGGGGGTCACATAAGGTTGGAAAATCTTAGTTAGACTACATTAATATTTTTATTAGAACATGTTCCCTTGAAAAATATGTGTACTGTACATCATTGCTAAGTTTCCTCCCCTCTTTTTTTCTCCCTAGAATTACTAAACCCTCCTGATGTACCTGTGATTACTGTGTCTGCAAAACTGCTGGATCCCAAAGATGTCCATTCCAGGTTGTTCCTTGTGTGATGCTTGTACCAGGTGAGCCACACAATTTGAGCAATTAAGCTTGGGGTACTCATGTGGGAATAAGGGATCTCAACACGATTGACTGTGTGAAATATAGATACCTCTAGGCAACCTCCTTTTTTCTTTTCCTTTAGTAACAGTATCTTAACCATTCCTACTTGTCACTAATTCTCTTCTGATCTTGCTCCAGGTGGAGGTGACATCACTGTCTAATGTGATGTTCAATTACACCCTGAGAAAATTTGTTATCCAGTTAGTTATATAGGGATTGACTTTTATCTGGGAGACTTCATCTATGATACTAAAGTGCAGAATGGTGTTGAATGCCTAAGTAAGGTCTAGATATGTGACGTGCACTGTTTTACCTTCATGCATTGGTTTAGAAAGTTATTTTTCAAACAATTTGACCAGGTAAAGTAAGGAGGACTTGCCCTTGCTGAACATGAACTGGCTTGGGCCAAAAGACTGTAGGTCAATCTATATTGGTATATCCCTACTTATTAATGATCGTTTTCATAGCCTTACAGACGAAACTGGATAGGGTTGTGGGTCTATAATTACCCAAATCCATTGAAGCTCCATCTTTATGCAAGGGAATGACTGTTGTCCTCTATTAATTCATCATGAATCCTGATTTGAGGCTGACACTGAATAGCTTCTGTAGGAGATCAGATAATCATGTTTCAGGTTGAACAGTAGGCAGCCTGGTATGTTATCTGTCCTCATAGACTTAGTGGTCTTGGCCTTAGACAGTGCCTTTTTAACTTGTTCTAGGAAGATTTGAGTGGTGGGTGTATGTGTGGGTATGTAATTCGAGAATAATCGAGAGGGGAAAGGGTGAAGTTTGACCTAAATTTGATTGCTAGTAGGTTAGTTATGTCCTCTGGATCTGAATATGTGATATAATTTACTATTAACTCTGCATAATGATGGGTATTGTTTCTGACACTTTAACATCATTAATGAACAATCTGTGGTTATCCTTCACCTGGATGGCTAATTTTATATTATGGCTGGCTTTTGGTGAGTTGATCAGGGTCCAGATTTTCTTGTTTAGATTAGCAAGAGCATGTTTGGCATCTTGAGAGTTAGATTTATTTTTGTGTGCAAAAAGTTTTTTTTTTATTCTACAGCCTGTTTAGATTTGTGTTCTACCATAGTGTTTTATTTGGAATTGGAAGTCGTATTTATGTCTGAAGGGGACAGATGTGTCTGCGTATCTATTTACATGTGCATAAAATTTGGCAGTGAATGATTCTTCTTAAGAAGTGTGGTCATCAAGATAGAAGTGCTTTTGAGTTTAGCCAGTTCTTCACTCAGTATAGTTGTAGTAGATTAGCCTTCACATTATCTCTGAACACCAATGTATTAGCAAATGCTTCAGGTTTCTGTCTTATGGAAAATGTAATTACTTTGTGATCTGATTTCACCAGCGAATCTGTTTTAAAATATCTGTCTGTCTGCATATGTATCATCTAATGTCTCTGCAACAATAATAGCAGTCTATACACACACACACACACACACACACACACACACACACACACACACACACACACACACACACACACACACACACACACACACACACACACACACACACACACATGAGTGCCATTCCTTGAAACAAGATCATGGTTGCCCAGTCACTGCTATTCCAGCACAATATGAGGTAGGATGCTGAGTTTTACCAACAAATACCAGACATTTGACTTGTGCTGATTCTATGAACTGGAACGTTTGGCAGTTGTGAAGTTCTGGAGCTATTCTCCTACTTTTAAGAATCCAATCACCAAATTGTGCATTATGCCTAAACTTTACCCCATATCTGCAAATATTTAAGCCTTCAGGTCAATTAGTAACAATTTTCCAAAATAATTCTACTTTATGAGAAGTTGCATTAAGACTTGTACTGGCTTTAATTAGTTTAGAAACAACTATTTAAGTATGAGCAGCAGGAAATGCTGGATATTCTGAAGTAAAACTGATGTTTATAGTCTCTCAACTATCTCTTGATGGTCAAGTAAACTGTATGCCTTGAGCACTGTGTTTTGTACATATAGCCCTCAGCCTTTTCATAAACTATGTAAGTTACTTTCTAGCAAATTTTAGACAATCATTGAAGTGCACACTTTTTTCATGTTTTTCTCTGTGCTGCCACAAGTCTAGGTAAAACTGAAAGGACAACTTTCCCATCCTTGTTTTTCTGCATGCTATTACATCATTCATCTCTGCAAATTTATTTTATAGTTTTTGCTTGCCAATGATAAGACAGTGCTATCTCTTTTAGGTTTAATAATGGCTGTTTGTTCTTGCTGATTTCTTAAAAAACTGAGCTTATTTATCTAGTCATTAGTCAGTGTAGGAGTGGTCTGATCACTGCCCATCCTTTTCAGCAATAAATTGTGCTTTCGTTGTTAGGTTTATAACAACCCTACTAATCCCACAGCAAACTAAGTAAACAATGCAATCCTTATATAATTACAATGAATAACATTAGATTAAACTAGTTCAGAGTATAGCTGTGAAAAATCTATGAGTAGGATTAAAGCAAGGAAATCATAACAACAAGTGTAGCTGCAAATAATTTGTAAGACAATGGGCCAATAACAACAGGCCAGAGGACAAGATGTACTCCCAGGCATACACAGCTGTACTGTAAATCACCATGAATAACAGAATTGAACTTCAGCAAGTTTAGTATGAGATACCATGTGTAAAGTAAAACGGAAACCAAGTGATTCGCTAATGTCTTGAGTCAGATGCTAACAAGCTGTATACTAGGACACAGATTTATGACTAGGAGACGATAGATTTATGGAAAGGAAATTCCATTTTCATCAGCTAAATTCCATGATTTATATCCATGATTAGTCTATTATAACTTTTTTAGCCAATTAATATGTAAGCACAATAATCTATAAATATATATATTGTCACCTCACAGCAAGATGTTCTCCGGTTCTGTTCTCAGCTGGAGCACCTTCTGTCAGAGTCTGCATGTCCTCCCTGTGGTCGAGTGAGTTTTAAAGACATGAAGGTGTGTGTGTGTGTGTGTGTGTGTGTGTGTGTGTGTGTGTGTGTGTGTGTGTGTGTGTGTGTGCTTTCTGTGAAGGCTGGACACTGGGCTGGCAACTCGACAGTGTAAAAACTCCACTACCAATCAATCTGCAGACCGGTGATCCACTGTGGCGACCCCTAACTGGGAAAAGATGAAAGACATTGCTTATTTATGAAACCAATATCTATATTCACTTTATACACACACACACACACACACACACACACACACACACACACACACACACACACACACACACACACACACACACACACACACACACACACATATATATATATATATATATATATATATATATATATATATATATATATATACACATACATATATGTACAGAAATTCAATAAAGCAAACTGCAAACTGACTGGTTTTACAAGTAGTAAATATAAGAAGAAATTTAAGTTATGTGAATGACTGATCTTCCTAAAGTAATATGGGGTTGTTTAAATTGGCAAGGAAAATAATTGTGGTAAGTTAGCAAACATATTTGTTAAATTAATGTGGATGTAAAATATAATATTGCAAGGATAATAAAATAAAAATACAGGTAGGCAGTTAAAACCCTTAGAGAAGTACAATTCTGTGAGAAGACAGTGCGAAGACTGCATGGTGAAGTATTCCAGGTAGGGTTGGTGGGAATGTTTTAAGTACTCACAGTGTTATGAGTGGTAGCAGCCAAAGGTAGTGTGGACAACATAATCACTGAAGGTGCTAGTAAGGCCAAAGGTGGCATGGACAATGTAATCACTGAAGGTGCTAGTAAAGTCAAAGGTGGCATGGACACTGTAATCACTGAAGGTGCTAGTAAAGCCAAAGGTGGCATGGACAATGCAATCACTGAAGGTGCTAGTAAAATGTACAAGGGTCAAAGGCTGTTCTTAGCCAATTAAGAATGCTGTTCCAGAATATAGCTTCATGGTGGCAAAGACATTAGATCCTGTCATAAGCTTATTCATGAGTACAGGAAGCATATTATGATGAATGCAGGTATAATGTAGAACTGCAAATACTGTTACTGTGCCCTTTAACCTGTCACAGCCAATTAACATCACATATTGCCAATTTGTGGTATAGCAAATCACACTATGGTCACCTGTTGTAATGTGCTGAGATTGCCCTGTAGTTGGGGCTGTGTGTCCATGGAGGTAGTATATATAAGTAAGGGGATATGGAGGCAAAGTTCCTCATGCAAGATGCTTACTTGTTGGATGCTGATATTTCTAATGTGCTGTTTGGTAGTACATTTGTTAATCAAGGTAGTTTGTTGGATGCATTTCATTACTATTTCCTGCTTTCGACTTTACCTGGTTTCAGGTGACTGCCAACTAGTAATAGAAATACTTTGGTAGTATTTTAGCACTAAGAACAGATAAGGGTAATTCTTTTCGACTTATATTAGATGAGGTGTGCTTTTGTCAGTGGCACTGGGTACACTGAAGTACACGTCTGATATTTTGTCTATGTGATGGCTTGTGATCATTAAAGTGATAGTCGACAGTGAATGTGGATGACTAAAGATAATTTAATTGTTATGACATATAGTTAAAGAACAAAAATTTCAGTAAGGAAGGGTGCAAGTGAATACGAGAGCACGTTAAGCAGGAATCAAGATATGTGGGAAAAGTAAATGGATCTATAATTTGAGATTATCAGATTCACCTTTTAAGAAAGGTAATAAACTGAACTTGTGTTCACATACTTGAGGCATAATGAATAAACTGGGTTTGTTGGCACAGGCTTAGCAGAAAGAGAGAGGAAAAATAGACATAGCAAATCTTAAATGGGGTTTCTGGATGGTAGTGAAGTTAGTCCTCCTAATAAGTACCTTTATATTCTGGTCACTGATGACTTTGAACACAAGTCATGTAGGTGCTTGACCACTGTTAGCTATTAATATATATTAATTAGAATTTTTTGACCAGTATATTTTTATATTTTCTTCATAGCAAAGGTCATATGAAATTCTGAATACTGATTTCTTGTAGAAGAATGCTTAGGTGATGTTGTGACCACTCCAGTATGAAGACAAAGTGAGTATACCCCGTTTGCTGCATTGCCAAAGATTTTGCACTTTACTAGACAAATGTAAAGACAAATAAATATCTAAATGTATTGTTTGGGAGTTTCTCTGTGCCTTGTGGTGTTGTGATCACTGTCTGAGCACATATGTCATGCAATCACATCACCAGAAGATACAGAAACCAACCGAATGCTTGGTGACATTTTTAGGAAATGGTTAATGGTGATCAGTGCATGCCAAAACTGAATTGTAATATTTTTATTTTCTAAGTATGGGGACTCTTACAGTTGCTCAAGCCCCAGCTGCTCAAAATCCAGGAACTCACACCCAGGGGTGCAGCTATTTCCACTTCTGCTCATCTGGCAGAGAAGCTGCTTGAACTTGAACAGGAGTTCAGGGTCACAGCTGCAGTGATGGTCACAGGCAATGAAGGTCTCACTGTGGAGCTGGTACGTGGGGGAAGGGAAATGGGAAGAGAGACTTTAGGTTTAGAGAGGAGGGATTTTAGGCTTAGGGAGTGATGAGAAATTAGCTCTAGGTTAATGTTTGGGAGGAGAGAGATTTTAGGTTTAAGGAGCAATTGAGAGTTGGCTCAAAGTTAGGGTTAGGGGGAGGGGGATTTTATGTTTAGGGAATGAATGGGAGTTGTGTTTAGAGTTAGGATCAAGATCAAGCTTCTGGGAGGGATAGTTAGCTTGCTGGTAAGTGCATGGGAATCGGGGTGGTAGAAGTTAGACAAGTTAGTGCCAGCAGGGAAATGTGCTGCAAGCTAATGGCATGTGTGGACTTGCAGTAGACCCCTAAGTTTGCACGTAAGAGCTGTATTGTGATGGGTTTCTATGACAGTGAAATTAATATATTGTGGAGAATAAACCAAAATACAAATTTTTGATATTATTTTATCATTGTTCATTTTGCTCTATCTTGTGTACAGAAGATGGCAATTTCATTGCATATTACAGAGATCATGGAATGACAAATCTTAGAATTTTGAATGAAAACTATAAAGTTTGGAAAGGACTTTTGTAGTTTACTTTCAGGTACAATCATTTTCCTTTATTATATAAATAAAAAGTGCAGGGTAAAGTCCTTTAAAAGGAGCTCTAGGGAGGTTTGCTATGATTGATTAAAAAAAAGGTGTATATTTTGTTCCAAATAGCCTTGTGACCTTTATTGTCTCCTCCTGTCTATACAAAACTTACACGATTACTGCAAGTAGACTGCAGTCTTACACTTTTGAACAGATTCAATATTTGGGTCCCACTATTCACCATGACTATATATTTAGTGCACCTGAAGACAGCAATAGCTATCAAATCATATACAGGTCAAAATATCCTGTCTTCAAACAGAAAAGTAGCTTTATCTATGCTTTACCTTTTGTGCTATACATGACAAGTGACTGATTTTATTACTTCTGTTCTCTAAGAATAAAAAATTGAAAATGTCCATGTTTATGAACTTACATTTCATTTTGGAAATGTAACTAGTCCTTCAGGGGTATTCATGTCAACTTGCTGAAGGAAATTTAAGTGAGTGAAAATACTACTGAAAAATATTTTCAGTGATCCTCAAAGTATACATACACACACACACGCCTGCGCACGTGCGCACACACACACACACACATACACACACACACACACACACACACACACACACACACACACACACACGCACGCACACACACACACACACACACACACACACACACACACACACACATATATATATATAGAGTTGCATTTCTCTTACCAAGGCTTTTTGCATTCTGGCTTAAGCATTTGTTGTTTTTGTAGTCATGTTTTTAGGCAGGGTCTGTCTGCTGGACATGCCAGCCTAATAAATTATAATTTGAAACATGTTAAAGTGACTCTACTCAATCCAAGAAGTCTAATTGCCTGAGCTTTGATACTATACTGTAGCTTGAATATATTCATATATATATGTAGTTACAAACACATGGTTTCAAAGCAATAAAATACTTATTCTATTCCTGGGTATAGTGCCTATGATGTCATCAAACCTTCTGGCAGTTTTGGGGGATTATCAGTATTTATCAAGGTTACCAACACCTCATAATATAATCTGCAAGACACCACATTTGTACTTGTAGATGTTCAAATCATCCTAAACAAGATCACTACCACTTCATAGCTAGGTATAGAAACCCTCTATGTCCCTTTCTGGACATGATAGCTATCATGACACTTTGCCTGAAATTCCTACTAAACCCAGTACCTGTTTATTGGGAGACTTCAATGATCCACTGATAAAGTGGCTTACAAACACTGCAGTGATTGGTATGCCCATTGCTTCCTTGACATTATAAATGCTAAGTCCCTTCTACAGTTAGTTATAAAACCTACTAGGGACACCTACTAAGGATACATGATGGTATCCTCACAAATATAGCCGGATCTTGCAGAGTTCGATATGTATCATCTTCCTTTGTTAAATCAGACCACAATTCAGTGATCTTTTCCTATGAATATGGTACAAATGCCTCTGTACCTCTCCAAATTGAAGCGCCTTCATTTGCTTGCTGACCTAAATAAATTCTGCAACCTTCTCTGGTAGATCCTATTGTTGAAACCTCTGCTTATGCCTCTGATATTTACTCCCAATTAAATAATTGTTCTGATAACGTAGTCCCTATCCATACAAAATGCAATGAGAAATTTAAATACAACCCCCCATGATGGAATACCTGTATAAATATATAGCTAGAGAAAACCTTTATGTAATGCTTATAAGAAAGGTCATTCTACTTACCTTAAAACTGTACTTAACAAACTAGTAAAAGAAACTCAAAGATAACCATGAACTTAACTTATATCCACTAAAAACAAAAATTAGTAGAAATCCTTATTTTGTTATATCAGGAATATAAGAAATAATACCCAACAAACAAATCCACAAAGAAAGGCAAACGTCAATCCACAGCCAAACCGAATGATAAAAAAAAAATCAACAAAGGCTAAGCAAAACTAAAGATCAGTAAACACTGATTGCCACCCCACCAATTTAATAATCCAAATGATCCATATAAAAATGTTGATGTAGAATTAGTTCTTTCATCACTTGCACACACATTCAGTGGTAACAATAAGACAGATTATACTGCCATTACCCATACTGCTGCTTAAATACATTTAAACTAGTCACATGATGTATCACATTACTAAAATTATTTTTAAAAACATTCAATGTTTAAATAGTAGTGTGAGTAATAAGAGTATGGTCTGATAAAGTCTCATTGTTACCATTGAGTGTGTGTAAGAGATGAAAGCATTAATTATACATCATAATTTTATATGGATTATTTGGATTGTTAAAATGGTGGAGTGATAGTCAGAATCTGCTGTTCTTCAGTTTCGCTGAGCCTTTGCTATTGAAAATATCCAACAATGCTTAGAGGTAGTCCATAAAAATACTGCCCACTCTGACCTAAAGGAAATAGCTAGTATCTTAGCTGACAAATATGGTGTAAGAACACCTTATACATAGGCCCAGATAACATGCCAAGTTGCTTCATTATCATTGCCAAATATGGATTTTGTGAGCCACAACTAAGTACCTTTAATGCAAGCCTCTTTACTGGTTACATTACTGAAGTCTGGAAAACAGCAACTATAAAGTTGTTGCTTAGCCCCATTTGTCTCATTAACTTTACATGTAAAGTTATGGAATGTATTATCACAGACCTCACAAATATGGACATTGAAAAATCTGTTAATGCTGGAGCATCATCAATTCAACTTTCTTAATGGAAAGCCCTGCTCTTTAGCCTCATTAGTTTGTTTGAAAACATCACTGATGCAGTGAACAGTAGTTATGCAGTGCATGCAGAATATATGGATCTGGACATGACCTTTGACATTATTTCCTGTGAAGCATTATTGACAGATTTGTAAACCTGAATATGCATCCTTATGCTGTGAGTTGAATATGTTACTGGATATCTGACAGAAGCCAAGTAGTTCAAGTTGCAGGAGTCACTTCTGAAAGCAAAAAAGTTACAAGTGGCGTACCAGAGCTCAGTGTTGGGCCCTCTCCTATTTGACATTTCTTAGACTTCAGACCAACACCCCTATTCTATGGTTATTTTAGTTTGCAGGTGACAGTAAATTGGATGTTCTTATCTGAGTTTCTACTCACTCAAAATTGCTCCATTGTGGGTTAAAAATCATGCTAACAATTGATGTGAGGGCAATAGTCTCAAATTAAATGTGAAAAAATGAAGTATAGTTCATTCTGGTAACAAAACAAAACATTTTCACATACCATGTAGGTGACACTCCCCTCCAATCAAAAAACACAGTAAGAGATCTATGGGTCTTATTGATAATTCCTTATGCTTTGACCATTATGTCTCCACAGTGGTTCAGAAAGCCTTCTATCTGGCTCATCTAATTTCGAAAGACATTTCCTTTATATCCAAAGAAGTCTTAATTTCCCTTTTTTATATTTCGACAGACCCATTACTGAATGTAATGCACATTATGACATGCATTTGTCTAAACATGTTACTCAGCTTGAGAGATCCTGGAGATTCATAACTTAAAAGATCAGTGGTTTCAAAAATGTTAGTTATCATGACAGACTGTTAGCCCTCTCTTATTTAGTTTCTTACAGGCTCATCTCTGGAAAGCTGTGTCTAGCCTTTTGAGCTATGAAAAATCCAAACCTCTTTGACTGCCTATTCTTTCACAGAATACATGGTTAAGGGGACTGAATCTTCTTCAGAGAATTTCACTAAAACTTTTTATCTAGTTTATTTTTATTTATGTTTGTTTACTGGGGTAGTACACTGATCTAACATGACCATTTTCAGTCAATACTCAGGTGATCACATCACAGTGAATACAATGATACAAATGAGAAATATAAGCCAAAATAGAAGAAGAAAAGAAAACAGAGGAGTCTACAAGCTTTGTAAACAATAACATTTTAAAACATGAGCACAGGTTTAAAAATAATACAATTATAATGACATACTGAACAGCAGTTACAAACTTGGTAAAGATGTTTGAAATTTACAGTTTGTACTCTATATACACTTTTTATCCTTTAGTGAACGAATGTGGGTTTGCAGTAGGTGGGGAAGCAGAAACAGTTGATTGGTACTTAGGTGATGTGGTCTCTTTGTAGGCAGATTCATTGTGCTTGCTTGAGAAGGTGATTTTTTTTAATTGAGTTCAGAATTTGGGGTAAGGAATGAGTTCTCTAATGTACAAGGGGGGGGGGTCTAATGTAGATTAAGACTTGTTATAGAAAAGGAGGGCTTGATATGATTATAAAGAACTCACTGCTCCTAGTTAGTCCAGAAATTTAAAGCCAGATTGACTATTTACCACTTAATGAATATTGTGTATAACTCTGTGAAATAATATGTTATTTTATATTAGACAATGGGGCAAATCGTACTTTGATACCCTGTTGGACAACATTCTCCAACAGACTATTAATGTACAGATATCACCCTGTAAAAAATAAGACCACAGCCTTATAGTAGAATAGTAATCTGCCATGAAGCCAACACTGAAAAAGAACAAATAACTCAAATAACTACCATTTTTAATGATTGCTAAATGTAGAATTGCTATTTAATGTCCCTGTGAGTGTGTGTGTGTGTTTGCTAGTGATACAGAATATGAGCTAGAGCCAGAGAGAAACCAAGTGTGAAAGGGAGAGACAGATAAAGAAATAGAGAATGAGCAAGCAAGGCATTTAACACATACGCCTCAACTTCTTTGCACAAGGATTCTCTATGAAGACAATGATACACAGGGAAAAGACTTAAAATCAGGGTCGGGCTTTAACTAGAATAACTTGTATTTTCTGAGCAGTAAAAATAAAATGACAATGTATGGTATGGAATGGCTGCACTGACTGAAAGTAATTTTCAGTGATATACCAGGAAATCAAACATTTCTGAGTGAATGAGCAAAATCAAAATTAGGGATGGTTGAGAGGCATAGGGGATTGCATTGCTTTACGCTATATGATGTTCTATTTTGCATTCATTTGATCATAATGGGACATCTGAAGTATTCTTAATCAAGAAATTAGCTATATATGCTGGGAATGTGTGTGTGTGTGTGTGTGTGTGTGTGTGTGTGTGTGTGTGTGTGTGTGTGTGTGTGTGTGTGTGTGTGTGTGTGTGTGTGTGTGTGTGTGTGTGTGTGTGTGTGTGTGTGTGTGTGTGTGTGTGTGTGTGTGTGTGCGCGCGTGCGTGTGCGTGTGTGCACGTATGTGTATATGTCTGTGTAACTGAGTGCATCTGTGTCTTTGTATGTCTGTGTGACTGTGGACTTTAAATATTTATATAGTTTATATTTTGTATGTAAAGTATTTTAACAACAATTACATATGCAAAAGCAAGTTTGAAACATTAGGTGGAGGAAATACTTTACATAAAAATATATTTTAAAAATGGATATACTAAAAAACATGAGAAATGCACAACAATTTAAAAGACATCCCCTTATTTAAATACAATAATGCCTTCCAGGGTGAGTGTTATGAAGGAAACAATGGGCCTTCCATGGGTAGTGAGGCCTCAGCCTGCACAATCACCCTAGTAATAGCAATCCAGTTGTGACACCCCTGCACTGGCCCAGTAATCAAGAAGCCTCAATCGTCAGCACTAACACCAGTGAAGGATGTGCATATTGGGAGGATGACAAGTACACACACAGTAAAGTACAATTTCCCTTAAGAACAAACAGCAGTCACAGTCAGTCTGGGGCTGGTTTCTACCTCTTTCTCCAGATCCCCAAAAAGACTCCCCATTGGCACAACTATAGGGTTAAGATTTCAACCGAGTGGTGAAGCCAAAACCTCCAGCACCCTCTCTGTCCAACCAGTGCTTTGTGTCCCCCCCCCCCACACACACACACATAAGCACACTTTGAGATTTTATTTATATACAAACAGACAGACACTCCTGGGGAAGGCTTACTAGCTATGCCCCTTCTGCCCCTTCTACCCAGACTCTAAGGTAGTTATCACTGTCACCAACCACTACTATCAGCTACTATAAAGCCCCTTACCAAAGGGTGCCCAATCTTACTGTGTAATGTTACTATTATCCAAATGGTAAGTATGTCCAAGACTAAGGTTATTTATGAATGGCCTATACAGTGTCACCAAATACATATGCAAGTACTCTAAGAGCTTAAATACCTCTAAACAAAACTAGCCACAATTAAAAGGTTTAATATATTTAATAATAAATAATAACAGAACAAGACAATACTCAATAGCCCAATACAGTGACAACAGAGTTCAGAATCACAGCAAGTACTTTAAAACAACATTGCAGGACAATCTCACATCAATGCAGAAAACATCTAGACCGATCTTACTATTTTCCTATCTATCTCTAAGAGAAATACTATGATCTAAGTCTGCAGAGCAAGGCAAATACAAGTGATGAATGTATGTTTCTAGGTCCCGAGACAAATACAAATGCCCTGACTTTCTCTCTGAGACAGTTATTAAGTTACTATCAAACATTTCTGCTGGGTCATCTCAGATTACATCATTCATCACCTCTGCCTTAGTTCCCAGGCTGACAGGAACTTAAAATTTAAAATGTGTCTGTCAAAAATACTTATCTCTCAGGTGTACAGCTGCTAGGAAGTCACAGAGCAATACAAAAACACTTTACATTTGTAACCTAGCAATTATTTCTGTCTCAAGACAATAGAAGGAAACTCAAGCTGTAGACATTCTGTCTTCTAGCTTTGGTAAACACAATAGTCGATTGTAAAACTCTACTTATTTTCTCAGAGTTTGCAAGTTAACACTGTATGTCCCAATTTCTGCTATGAAAACATACATTTGCACAGGCATATAGTCCATACACATTTCTGCTGTTTTCCAGCAGGGTGCACTGTGATTACATTTTTGAAGCTCAGCACATAGCATACAGGTTACTTACATTTGTAGACAAGCCTGTGGATCATATTAATATTTAAATGACATAGAATTATTTACAAAATTGTAGCTAGCTGGGCTGGCAGCTTTCACCCCCCCCCCATGAGAACTCAAGCTAGTTTTTCAAGTGACCTTTCAGAAACATTGCTTAAGAGGGTTGAGTCTATCTGGGAATACCTTATTCCATTCCCTGTCTTGACACCCTATCTGCATTGGCTTTGCTAACCCCACTGTGGTGCTGCACTGACATATCATATGCTTGCAATCCTAGGCTCCACCTAAGTAAATTGACATTTTGCTGGCTGGCTCGATTTAGCCATGTTAAGGGATTGTGGTCTGTAACTACAGTAAATTTCCTTCCAATACAGATAAGACTGAGGTTTCTGCAGTGCCCACACTATGGCTAGACATTACTTTTCTACAGCTGTGTAGCATTCCTCCCTGGGTTGGAACCTATGAGTAAGATAAACCACTGGGTGCTCTTCTCCCTCTGAAGAAATCTGGCTAATTACAACCCCCACACCATGGTTCGAAGCATCCATCTGCACAACACATTGTTTGCTGTAATCTGGAATGGCTAACACAGGGCATCCTCCCAAAGCTTCTTTAAGCTTCTGGAATACCTGCTCACATGCTGACATCCACACTACCTTATCTGGCCAGTTTTTCTTTGTCAGGTCTGTCAGGGGAGCAGCTATGGTGCTATAACTGGGGGCAAACTTTCTGTAGTACCCTACTGTCCCTAAAAATGCCCTCACCTACATTCTGGTAAAAGGTGCAGGCCATGCCTGAATAGCTTCCACTTTGGCCGGTTCTGGCCTGATCTTACCACTCCCCACTTTATGTCCCAGGTAGGAGACCTCTGCCATACCCATCTGACGCTGGCTGAAATTAATGGTCAACCCTGCCCTCTGTAGTCTTCCCAGCACCTCCCTGACATGCTGAAGGTGCTCTTGCCAGGAATGGCTGTAGATGGCAATATCATCTAGGTAAGGAAGGGCAAAGTATCCTGCTCCTGCTAGGATATGATCTACCAGCTTCTGGAAAGTTGCTAGGGCATTTTTCATCCCAAAGGGCATGTTTGTGAGCTTATACAAGCCAAAAGGAGTCACAAAGACTGACCTCTCTCTAGCACTGGGAGTCAAGGGCACCTGCCAGTGACCCTTGGTAAGATCAATGGTGGTGAGATACTTAGCCCCATGCAGCTGCTCTAAGGCTTCACCTGTTCTAGGCATGGGGTAAACATCTGACTCTGTGTGATGATTTAATTTTCTGTAGTGCACACAGAACCTGGTGCTGCCATCCTTCTTTGTTACTGGCACCACTTGGGAGGCCCAGGAACTGCCAGACTCCTGAATTACCCCTAGTTCCAACATTTCCTGTATCTCCTCCCTAAGAGTCTGTTTGACTCTCTCAGGCACCCTATAAGGGGCCTGATTAATAGGCATTTAGGGTCCTGTATCCACATGGTGCTGCACCAGGTGGGTACTCCCTGATTTCCCAGTGAACATTTCCCCAAACCCCTGTAACAGTGCTAGGATTTTTCAAACCTGGGTAGAGGATAGCTGCTCGGACATTGCTACCCCTTCCATGGAGGTGTCAGTCCAAGCCTCACTGAGGAGATCATTCAGCAGATCTCCCTCAGTCTCCTACTGCAATCCACTGCAAATACTCAGCACAAGGGCCTCCCTATCATGGTAAGGTTTCATCATGTTAACATGGTACAATTTTTGCCCCTGCCTCCTGCCCAGCAGTTCTTCCAAATAGTTAGCATCACTGACCTTCCTTACCACCTTGTAGGGTCCCCTCTGAAGCTGCCTGTAGCTTGTTGTGTCTGACAGGAATGAGAACCATTACCTGCTGCCCTACAGCATGCTCTCTAGCTCTAGCATTCCTGTCATACCAGACCTTTTCCTGCTCTTGGGTTTCTGCCAGGTTCTCCTGGGCCAAGCCCATAAGTTCCCTAAGCCTTGTCCTAAGGTTTAGGACATATGCCACAACAAACTCCTTGTGGGATTCACACTCACCCTCCCACTCATCTCAAATTACATGCAGAGGTCCCCTCATCATATGCCCATACAACAACTCAAAGAATGAAAAACCTGTGGATTCCTGAAGAATCTCTCTGTAAGCAAACAACAGATGGGGCAAATATTTGTCCTAGTCCCTCTTAAACTAGTCTGAAATTCCCGTAGCATGGACTTGAGTGTAGTGTTTAACCTCTCAACAAGGCCATTTGTCTGGGGATGATAGGGGGTGGTCTTAAGGTGCTCCACCCCACAGTATTTCCAAAGACAAGTCAGCAGGTCTGACATGAAATTGGCACCTCTGTCAGTCAGTATTTCTTTTTGGAAACCAACCCTGCTGAAAATCTCTAACAAAGCATTTGCCACCTTTTCTACCACAGTGAAGGATAGAGCCACTGTCTTAGTGTATCTTGTAGCATAATCTACTACCACTAGGACATACTTTTTCCCTGTGGAACTTGGGGTACTCAAAGTCCCAACAATATACATAGCTACCCTCTGAAATGGCTCCTCAATCACAGGGAAAAGCATCAAAGGAGCTTCACCTTGTCTCTTGCCTTGCCTAACTTTTGGCACTGCTCACAGGTCCTACAGTACCCTATTACATCTCTGGAAATCCCAGGCCAATAGAAGTTCTGCATAATATGTCACTTCGTATGTTTTATGTCCATACGACCTGCAAAGGGAATATCATGGGCTATGGCTAGAAGTGCCTGATGGTAGGCTCTGGGCACTACCAACTGCTGTATTCTGTCACATTCTAGCCCTCTCTCAGGGGTCCACTCTGAGTGCAGTAACCCTTTGTCCCAGCATACAGAATCCCCCTTACCTTGAGAAGCAGGTGCCTCACTAGCTACCTCTCTTAGGCCCTGTAATGTAGGGTCTGAGAGCTGAGCCTGTCTCAACTCTCTCTCTTTGTAACCATTCCCAGCTCCCCTTCCACAGAAAGTCTGGTATCCTCTAACAGCAGTGCCTCACAATCAGCCTGGGTACTACTACTCACCTCTGCCCTTACAGTCACTCTGTCCAAGGGAGCATCAGTACCAACAAGCAACTGTGGCTCAGCTTCATTCTCACTGCTACAGGGTCACTCACTCCCTGAAGTAACCACCTCACCAGTCCTGGCTGCAAGTGTGCAGTCTGTCTCGGTCTCCCCAGGCTACCAGACCCACATTTTTGTCTCCAAGCCTAACTGCATGTAACTGCATGAACACACGGTACTTCATTATCAAAATCATTCCCTATCAGGACATCTGCAGGGAGATCCTCAAACACACCTACTTGCTGGCTTTCTTTTCCACCCTCCCATTCAAGGTGAATCCTAGCCAAAGGTATTTGGAATGGGATCCCTCCTAATTCCTGATGCTCTGACTGGAGTAAACTGCCCAGGCAAGTGGTGCTCCTCTGTAACCATTGCAGGCTTCATAATGTTTATGTCAGAGGCTGTGTCTATCTTAGCAATGGTCTCTTGTGGTAGTTTGGTACCCTTGTTGTCCTGAGGCAACCTATTGTTGGCATGCTGTCATTCCCACTTACTGGCTCTCCCACCTTTTGTTCCCCACCTTGCCTCTGTGGACATCTATATGGTACATGGCCCCACTGGTTGTATTTAAAACATTTAACCCTAGGTCCTGGATGTGTACCTGGACTAGTGGCTTCCCTTGCTACTGGAAGATTCTGTTGAGGCAGTCTGGGCTGCCCAACATGGGTTACCTTAGACCCATGAGCAGCACTGGGTGTCCCCTTCCTGTGCAGTGATGTCCTGCTTGCTAGGTATAGGTCTCCCTTCTTCCCCAACTCATCTACAGTAAGGCATTGTCTATCAGCTAACCAGATCCTTATGTCCTCAGGCAAAGTGCTAAGGGCTTGTTCCTTCACCAAAATGCCTGCCAGCCCTTCAAAAGTGGTGACCTGACATCCACTCACCCACCTATGAAAATAAGTGCTTAGTTCAGCAACATATTCACACACACTTTCCTCTGCCTTGCGTCTATGCTCACAAAACCTTTTCCTGTAAGTTTTAGGTGTTAACATAAAAAATTCTAGCAAACAATTCTTTACAACATTATAATTTAGACAGTCATTATCAGACAGTTTGGACAGAACAGTTACAGCTTTACAATGGATTAAGGGGATCAGGAACTGTACCCAGAGCCCTTGATCAACATCATACTGTTTACATAGCCTCTCAAACATATGAATGAAACTATCAAAATTATTCCCCTCTGTAAATTGTGGAAGAAATTTACTGACCTTTGTTGCTTCTGGGGTTCAGTTACTCCCTTCCCCATTACTTCCATGGTGTTGATGAAGAGTCAGTGTCTCCTTTTCATGTTGCCTCTGCTGCTCCTTCTCCTCAGCTTCCAGGGGTAGCAGTTTCTCATTTTCCTCAGACTCTAGGTGCCTCAGTCTCTTTGCTACCTCTATTTCCAAACGCTTGGCCTCTAGCTCAAGTATCTTTAACTTCAGATGGATTTTTAAATCCTCTGTGGAAAGGTTGAGCTGTCCATTCTCTGAGAGTTGTACATCTAACTGGTCAGACTGATCATTTATTATTTATTTATTTATTTGCAGTTGGTTTACCAGGATAGTCCATTGGGCCAATAAGAATCTGTTTTCAATGGAGTCCTGGGGAGAAAAGCTCCAAAACAAAGGTTACAAAAAGATTACAGCAGTTTACAATTTCAATCATTTGTAGGTTAAAGACAAAGCTTTAAAACATTGGTAACAAAAAAGATTACAGCAGTTTACAATTGTGGTAATTTGTGGGTTCAAGACAGAACAAAGATTGAGCATTTACAAAGGAATTTTTTTTTTCATTTTGTAGAAAAACTAAGATTTAAGCAGGTATAATAAAAATGTTAAGGTTACATTTTGTAGAAAAACAAAGCATTGCTGCAGTAAATATATAGTTTCTTGAGTGAAATAGTAGAATAAAAGAATTATAAGATGTCATTACAGTTGGCTTATTATTATATCATTATTATTATTATTATTATTATTATATCATCCACGTGGTTGCTATTCTGTGATGCAGCTGTGACTAAAGCTGCAATCATGTCTGCTTTAGTCAGATTGGCATGCACCAGTCCTTTAGCCTGGCACATCTCAACCAACTTGCTCCTTGTCAGCTTGCCATACTCCTCGGCTAACATGTTTGCCTGCTCTCCCTGACTAACTAAGCTAACAAAATAAATAAAACAATTGTGATATGAACTCTGAATGTTCACTGCGTGGCTGATATAGAGTACAAAAACACCTTTAGTGATCACTGTACACAAGCTACAGGAATTCAGTATCCACAACACTACAAGCCAAGTAACATGTGATGTGGCTAACTCACCACTATCAACCAATTAATATGTGATGTAGCTATCCCACCACTGCCACCAATTAATATGTGATGACCCTGCACTGGCCTAGTAATTAAAGAGCCTCAATCCTCACCACTAACACCAGTAAAGGATGTGCATATTGGGAGGATGATAAGTACAAACACAGTAAAGTACAATTTCCCTTAAGAGTGCACAGAGATCACAGTCAGTCTGGAGCTGGTTTTTCCCTCTTTCTCCAGATCCCCAATAAGACTCCCCAATGGCACAGCTATAGGGTTAAGTTTTCAACCAAGTGGTCAAGCCAAAACCTCCAGCACCCTCTCTGTCGAACCAGTGCTTCGTGTCCCTGCCCAAGTAGCTGACACACACACACATGCACACACACACACACACACACACACACACACACACACACACACACACACACACACACACACACACACACACTTTGAAATTTAATTTGTATACAAACACACAGACACTCCCGGGGAAGGCTGGCACAGGTTTACTAGCTATGACCCTGCTACCCAGACTATAATGTAGTTATCACTTCCAGCAGCCACTTCTTATCAACTACTATAAAGGCCATTACCAAAGGGTGTCCAATCTTACTTTGTAATGTTACTATTATCCAAATGGTAAGTGTGTCCAAGACTAAGGTCATTTAGGAGTGGCCTGTACAGTGTCACCAAATACATATGCAAGTACGCTAAGAGCTTAAATATCTCTAAACCAAAACAGCCACAATTAAAAGATTTAAATATATTTAATAATAAATAATAACAGAACAAGACAATACTCAATAACCCAATACAGTGACAGAGTTCAGAATCACAGGAAATACTTTAAAACAACATTGCAAGACAGTCTCACATGAATACAGAAAACATGTAGACTGATCTTACTATTTTCTTATCTCTAAGAGAAATACTATGATCTAAGTCTTACTTACAGAGCAAGGCAAATATAAGTGCTGAATGCATGTTTGTAGGTCCAAAGACAAATACAAATGCCCTGACTTTCTCTCTGAGATAGTTCTTAAGTTACTATCAAACAGTTCTGCTGGGTCATCTCAGATTACATTATTCTTGCCACCTCTGCCTTAGTTCCCAGGCTAACAGGAATTAAAATTTAACATACATCTGACTTATCTCTCAGATGTACAGCTGCTAGGAAGTCACAGAGCAATACAAAAACACTTTGCATTTGAAACCAAGTAATTATCTCTGTCTCAAGGCAATAGAAAGACACTCTAGCTGTAGACATTCTGTCTTCTAGCTGTGGTAAACACAATTGTAAAACTCTTTACTTATTTTCTCAGAGTTTGCAAGTTAAGTCTGTATGTCCCAATTTCTGCAATGAAAACATACATTTGCACAGGCATATAGTCCATATACATTTCTGCTTTTTTCCAGCAGGGTGCACTGTGGTTACATTTTTGAAGCTCAGCACATAACATAAAGGTTACCTACATTTGTAGACAAACCTATGGATCATATTAATATTTACAATGACGGGTCTATATTAGAACAATGAATAGTCTAAATGTCGAACAGCCTAAAGGCCAAAAATGTCGGACATCGAACTAGCTATTGTGGGGGCTGCATCCCCCCACATATCCACTAATTATATATACCAACTCCAAAATTGCACTACAGTGAGGAAAGTGCAAATATTCTGATTTTCACTGTACCTCGATCTCACTATAACAATTTGCTGAATGCCATTTTTGCTGTAAAATGCCGCTCGATGAACTGACTTTTCGATCACATAATATAGACCCTACAATGACATAGAATTATTTACAAAGTTCTAGCTAGCTGGGCTGGCAGC
>NC_056746.1:542425235-542445235 GCF_019279795.1 Protopterus annectens
GAAAGGGAATATTCCGTCATCCCCACTATACTACGATCTTAGCAACAGCCATTCTCCCCTGATTTTCCATATATCTTATCATACTTTTGTGAAATTTTGTGAATGTATGAGCGGCAGTTTCACTTTCGGTGAAACTGCTGTTCGTGCATTAGTATGGCTCCCATATATATATATATATATATATATATATATATATATATATATATATATATATATATATATAGTTTCAATTGAGAAGAGTAAATACACATATGAGCGAACACTTTTTGCTGATGTAAAAAAGTGAATGCTCAAATAAGATAGTGGGCAGGATTCACGAAGGCTTGCACGGAGTGTAAGAGATGTGCAGCACTCCATGCAAGCCTCGCGATCCGGGAACAGCCCTAAACTCCATGTAAGAGACCAGCTAAAACGTCTCTTACACGGACTGGGCGTGGACAAGCTAAATAACTCACTTGCATCAGAAAGGTATGCAAATGAGGTATATTAGCGATCCACGAAGCAGAAGCCAGTCCGTGTAGGAGACGTTTTAGCTGCAGAAATGTACTCAGTTGACAACTGAGTACAGTTCTGCAAAATCCACAACGGAGCGATGTCAGCTCCCAAAAAAGGTTGCATATGAATCAGGTAGCATGCCAATGGCCAAATATGTGGCCATTGGCATGATAACCCGATGCAAAAATATTAAAAATATAATTTTTTTTTTTCGGCAATCACCGATGTTTAAATCCAGCGCAGCCCCACGCAAACGGGCTGCGCTGTATAAAAGCATAAAAAAGAAGGGTATAAACCCACAAATGTGGGATTCATGTAATACATGGAATGACAATGCAGGGACCAGCAGACCAAAACCAACATGGCTACCGTGTAGTGGTTGCTAAGGGGGGAAGCTGAGTCTAAGACATGTAACTAAGCATTAGTAGGCAATCTTATGTAAATGAGGGTTAGGATACTGAATACCACAGTCACATAACAAATGAGCACGGCCTGAGTAGTGTAAGAGATACAAAAGGGGGAGGAATAGAGTAGGAGATAGGTGACATCACTGGGGGGAATGGTAGAAAGAAACGCAGTTCATTGGAGGCCAGTGTAACATGACAGATGACAGGCACAGATCATGGAAAGAGGTGTGTCACTAGATAAGTCAAGGAAAGCCAAGAAATGGAAGGTGTACACTGTTACTTACACTAAAGTTTCTTGCTGGCCGTGCATGCGCACGTGTGCGCGCAATGAAGCGCGAGTAAGGCAGTGTGCACGCGTGTAAGGCTGTGTGAGCATGTGGGAGCATGTTGGGAGATGTTTAACACTGTTTGCACGGGTGTGCGCGCGTGTAAGGCAGTCTGAGTATGTTGGAGGCTGTTGGCAGACGTGTAACGGTGTTTGCGCGGGTGTACGCGTGTTTAAACCTGAATAAGTAGATTCTTAACCGTGGAAGCACGTGTGCACGTGTTTAAGCCACTGTGAGCGTGTTTCAGGTAGTATGCAAGTTGCTCCCCCCTGAGGAAACAGAAAGGAAAAAGGAAGCAACAGAATTAATAGGAAGCTAGCAGGGATAACTGCTGAAGCTAGCAGGTGAAAATAATTAGAAGCAGGCAATTACACAGGCAAGTCAGTAGGCCAGCCCAGCACTTAAAACACTGCAAACAGTACTGCAGGATGTTGTCATTAACAGACACTGCAAAACAGGAGTAAGCTAATAGAAGTGAAAACTGAAAAAGCTGAACTCAGAGCAGAAATGCTAGGGGCTGCCATAGCTGTCTTAATGAGACATAGGCGACTTGCTGAGGGTGGTGACAATGCAGATGGTGCCAGACAACCCACAGTGAGGAGACGGAGAAGAGTGTACAGGCCCAGGGTCACCTACCATGGGTTACATGAGCTGGAGATAGTAGAGCTATAGAGTGGACAGAGAGCTCCTGCAGCAGATTGTTGAGCTGTGCAGGCCATGCCTCACACACAGAACCAACAGAGGGGAACCCATCCCAGTGGAAACCAAGGTATGTGTTGGCCTAAGAATACTAGCAACAGGTACCTTCCAGAGACCAACTGGCGATATGATGGGATATCACAGGCATCAGCCTCCAGGGTACTACACCAGTTCCTGGACGCCATGTCAGCACATGTCGGTGATCATGTATATTTCCCCAATGCCCGTGAGGTATTGGCCAGCAATATGCGTCTCTTCCAGCAAATAGCGGAATACCCTGAGGTACTGGGTGCTATAGACTGCACGCACATACGCATCAAAGCACCAGCAGGAGAGCGGGGTAGGGCCTACATAAACCGCAAGGGCTTCCCCTCCATCAACTGCCAGGTCGTGTGTGATGCCCAGGGCATAATAATGAATGTGTGTGCTGGCTCTCCTGGGAGCTACCACGATTCCCACATCTGGCATTTGACGCAGCTGTACCAGACATTTGCCAATGGGGACATCCCACGGACACCTAGTGGGGGATGCAGGATATGCACTGGAGCCGTGGCTGATGACACCCATCAGAAACGCACACACACCTGAACAGGAACGCCATAATGAGGCACACGCACAAACACGTAATGTAATAGGCGTGTGTTTGGGCTGCTCAAGTCACGGTTCCGGTGTCTGGACACATCTGGTGGAGCCTTGCAGTACACACCAACTACATGTACCCAAATTGTTATGGTATGTGCTATGCTACATAATATGATCTTGCGAAAACAGCTGCAGCAGGACCAGCATAGGGCTGGGCCAAACAGCCCCCCACCATCGCCAAGGCCACCACAGGCACAGCGTGACTCAGAGGAGGAACAACCTGAGCCTGCCCCAGTAGGCAGAAGGAGGCGTGCCCAGTATGCCCTGGCCTTGGCAAAGAGGCAACGCATAGCACATACATTGGCTCAGTAGGAACCTTGGGAATGAGACCCCTCTCTGACTCACTCATATAGTAACAGGGATGCCTAACGTGACACAACCTGCTCACAAACATGTACAGGGAAGTGTAATATGTGCATCCGACAGAGGCAGCCCTGCAGCACCACCTGAGGCATGAATGCTATGTGTTAAGTAATGTAACACCAAGTACCATATGCACACCTGAGGACCCTGACTAACATCCTACCCTCAACAAGCAGCATGCCACAACATGATAACGAGATGATGAAGTGCAACAATTGCTGAAGTAATGCAGTTAGGCAAAGGGGACCCAACGTGTGCCAGTCTGGGATGACATGCTGAGCATGACATGATGCACCACTTGCTAGGACTGGCGTGCACCTATCAGTGCAGGCCGTATGGATACTGGCAAAGGCTGTTGTCACGCACAGTGTGCCCTGAATAGGTAAGGCTCAAAACACAAACCTATCTCCATAGGTACCAGAAGGGATAAGAATAAGATAAGGGATAAGTTCAAACAGCAAGATGCATGCAGTCTAAGCCCACCCAGTATGGAGAATGTTGATAACTGTGCTGTAACAGAAATCTGAGGCAAGGCTCACAACAGCACCCTAACACTACCAGGTTACACCTCATACTGTGCTGTACATCCTCAAAACTTGGAACAAGCCACAAAAGGAGGGTGACTGGCAAGAATTGTCAAGGATAACCACACCCCCATGTTGGTACCACCACAAAAAGCAGCATGGACTAGCCATGCTCAAGTAACAGTGGCTAAAACTGCCCCCCAGTGTATAGCCTGCTACAGACTACTGGCCCAACACCAGGAACTGCATCCGGACCATGCTGGAATACATGAATATATCAAGTCCTCCAAACCACATTATATTGGGCGACTGCAAATACCCAGACACATAGACTGGGAGCATTATACCAGCTGCAACAGTGTAGGACAAAAGTTAATTGAATCCACAAACCAAAAGGCCCAGGAACAACGTACCACCCCCACAAGAGGGGCAAGCATACTGGATGTGATAATCAGCAACATGGGTACGGGATGTCAAGATGAGAAGTGTATTGCTCACTTGTAAAACCAGACCATATAGTAATCACACTGGATATACAAATCCTGACCACAGTCCCTGGCCGGAAAACCACAGCGGAAAACATGTGCTAAGCAATATATGCACACCTCCAAACTGATGTGGAATCCATTAAAGGTCCCGTGCAGGTGCAAAATATGGGCCACACCTCAGAACCTGTAATACAGCCATTCCATGAACACTGCCAGGAATGCTTGGATTATGCAGTCCCAAATTAAAACAAGACCACAGTGCCTAAATCTGGCATGGTGGACACCAGCCATAACCAAAAAAATGCAAGAGAATGAGGAAGCTACTACATGATAGAGCAAACATGAACAATGAAGTAATTACTGATCAGTAGTATGGCAATATAATCTGTCCACACATGCAATCCACTAAGGCCAGCCACAACAAGTGGAATCTATGAATCCTGAGGCAATGTTACACCTGCCCCAAGTACACAGACAACCCCCAACTCCACCCAAGAAATACAAATATATGTAATAGATGCAACCATCCATCCAAACCGGAGGCAGAGCTCCCCCAACTCAGTACACCCAAAACAAGTCAGTAGGAGAAGGTAACCACACACACCACAAACACATACCCACATAGACCTATCACAACTGCAAACCAAACACATAAACACAGAAATACATTCCCGGAGGCAGAAATCATAAACACAGCACACCAACAGAGGCCACTAAAGCAGACACCCAATGAAACAGCCTCCAAACATAGCACATGCAACACAAAGCACACAAAGCTGGTGTGCCAAACAGTCACAGGCCAGAAGGAGAAACAACATGCCCGATACAGTTGTAATAGGTGACTCCATAGTCAGACACACTGCTGTCCCACACCAGACTGAACAAGGGAAAGGGTACAGTAAGCTGCCTGTAGGCTGCCACAATATGCCACATAACAGAAATATGTAGGTCACTCCAAAGCAAATAGAAATACGATGCAGTCATAGTCCATGCTGGTGTGAATGACCTGAGATGTACTTCCCTAGACTACATGTAAAGAGACACAGATGAGCTATCTGATTATGTAGTCCAGGCCGGTATGACACTCACCATTCGCAGCAACCTACCCTTACCAAGAATGATGCCACAGTACAAACACGGAATGATCAGTCATAGCAAGTAGCACACTTACTGGTGTCATTCCAAGGGTATCCAATGTCTGTCTGCTTGGGATGTCATGCTTGACAAGCCATGCAGTTGCTCTTGGGATGGCCGGCACCTGTTACCCCTGGGCGTCTGAATATTGGATAAGGCCTTTGCCACCTCCATACAGCCTTCTGTAGGCAAGGCTGAAAAGACTGACCCACCACCCAAGAAAACATAAGTGGGAAGAAACATAAGGGAAATGCTGACCAATGCCAGATGTGTACACCCCAATATGCATGCTCGAGGCCATCCCCAGAATAGAGAACATCGATGTCTGTGCAGTGACAGAAACCTGCTGCAAGGCTCCTGACAGCACACCAGCACTACCAGGCTATACCACGTACCATGTGTCATGGCCCCAAAACCTGGAACACTACAGAAAAGGAGGTGAGTATCCATAGGCAGCACAGACACCCATACGTCCAGGTAACTGACAATGCACAAGGCAGTGGAGTACACCCATGTGCAACTAACTGTAGGTAAGACTGCTGTGCAGTCTGTAGCATGCTACAGACTGCACTCTCACACACAATAACCCCCCCCCCCCAACCGTCCTGAAGACACTGGACAGTATGAATGTCCCACCAAATACCAAACAAGGTACCACGGAATACCACATAGGTGGTAAACCATTATGTATGGAAGGAGTAACCAGGGACCTAGGGACACAAGTGAACAGTAACCTGTTATGTGACACCCACATTGCCAATGTGGCTAGGAAGACTGTCTACATGTGACACCGTATCAGGAAAGGAGTCACAGCTACGGCAACAGAGGTCACTGTGCCCCTATACTTTACCCCAATCACACCCATAATCCAGTACAATGCCTCATATGGGATGTACCTTACCTGACACCTGCAGCAGTTAGAAAGAACTCAAAGGTACCTCACCAAGAGGATAAAGTGTCACACATATATGTCATATGCTGCCTGGCTGTAGACACCCCAGCTGACTCCAGTCACAGACTGCCCACACAGAGGCATTGCATGCCTGTTGTAGGAGGCCATGCCCAACAAAGGAGTAATGGACATGCTCCACCCCAGACAAGACATATCCATTGGAGCTGCGAGAGTGAGAGATGTCAACCTCAACAAATAATGAAATAGGATGTGCCGGTGGGACAGATACATAATCCAGAGGCTTCCCACACCCTGGACCAGAATCCCACTCCATGTTAGGCAGAGCCCCTCACTGACACTGTTCAACAGGAATCTTGCCAAGTGGATGGATGATTGTAGAGTTACAGTGGGGGTCTTCACTGTGACATGTCCAGACAGAGGCACAGCAAAGCAAATCATATATGGCCATAATATCCACATAGCAAGGGGTCTCAAAAGCCACACACACTCTGGCTAGGCTAACAAATGCCCTAGGGTGGATAGCCTAGTATGAACCTATGAACCTATGTAGATTCAAATTGTACAGGACACTAAGGATAATCCCAAGGCTTACATAACTGATGGTAGGAGCCATGTTGGGAATTCACAGATATGCCCGGAATCACACAAATACCACAAACACACACACATATTGCCAACATACATCCTGACAGGTGCAGTGCAAACCCCCCCCACCCCCACGAATGCAGAATATCTATCCCAGCAGACTGCTGGCCCCCTGACATTGCAGATGCTGAGGTAACAGACAACATCTCCAAAGCAAAACACACAGCAGCAATGGTATGAGATGGTGTCCTGGGCTTAGTGCAACATGGAGTCTAAGATGAATGGAATGCCAAACCACACTACTGCTCAATGTCAGCCGTACCACAGAATATGTACCCAAAGAGCAGTGTACAACAACAGTGGTCCTTCTCAACAAAGGTGTTGCCTGAATGGATACTGAACAGTACTACCCCAGACTCATGAGAAGCCCAGATTGCACAGCTATGGAAAGGATCAGCATGTACCACAGACATAAGGATGTTGGGGACCTACTGACACCGGACCCACCCAGTGTGGCCTTCTCAAGTGCAGATCCTGCTCCTAACCATGTTTGACTCAATTGAAACAGTCATTAAGGTCATTGATGAGGGCAATGTGCTCCACACAGTGTATCTGGACCTTGCAAAGGCTTCTATACAATACCCTACATGTTCAGTATAGAAAGGCTCACCAGCGTAAATATAAACCCACATGTCAGTAGAGGGGTTGCAAACCAGACCAAGGACAGAACAGACATGGTCAGACATGCTTCAGCCATGTCAGACTACAAACCAGATATAACTGGCATCCCACAAGGCTTTGTCCTGGTATCTCCCTCGTCTGGTATATATGTCCCATAGGTACAGGCAAACATGGAAGGACTGTGTCCTAACATGTTTGCAGAGGACTACAAACTGCTCACCACATATGATCCACCAGTTGACACATGCATCCCACAAAAGGGCCACATAGAAACAGACAACTGGTGCCATAGCTATGTCAGCAAGCTAAGTGCAGAAACGTGTATAGTCAACCCCCGTGGATATACAGTAAGTGCCCACCAATCACCACATAGGTGTTAACCCATTATGTAGTTAACATGTAATGAGAGACTTGGGGACACAGGGTGATAGATATCCTGCATTGGACAAACATGTGCTGTAGTGTTTACAGAAACATACCATATACCACCTAATCATGAAGGCTGTCAGATCTACATAAGGGGAGGTCATTGTGGCTCTGCAGTCATCCTGCATCAGTGGTACAATCGACTACAATAGCCCCTGTGGGATGTACCTCAGCAGACACCTCCATCAACTGTAAAGTCCCCAACAGTACCTCATCAGGAGTATCAAACAGCCTACACAGATGCCATGTGTTGCCTGTGTTGCTGGCATCAATAAACATGCTGCACATAGTACAATCTGAATGGCAGTGAGCTATGCACATGACAGACCTGAACCCCAGCACTGACTTACATAGGACAAGCTGTACTGTGTGATCCATAACACAGAAGCCACTCCCACCCATGAGTGAACCCTCAGCACAGGCTACCCATAGAGTCACTTATCAATCTTCCTCAATAGGAATCCTGATGGGTGGACGGGAGATGGTAGGTTTACCATGGGTATCACTGTCATGTCACAGGTAGACAGCGGCACAGTATACTAACCATGACATATGTCATAGCAAACCCCTCTTACAATGTGTGTTGAAGGACAAACACGCTCTCCAACTTGCATTAGACATGGACTAGGGCACATCGCTAGTGTTTGCAATTGTACACCTATGTTGTGGAATACACTAACAATGTTGGACAAGCCTGGTGTAAGTAGTTCATATCTGAACAGAATGCAACATGGTCAGATGTACACAACTGGCCCCAACCAGGCTGTTGTGCCCACTATGGAAATGTAAAGCAGTGATAGCAGTAAAGCCCAGGTTACTGTCCACCACAGTCAAAGTACTACCAGTACACTATACAGTACCACAGTGTAGGTCAGTGTGAAAGGATGTTGACAACTGTATGCAAAGTATCCCATGCAAACACTGCAGGCACAGTATAATCCTGTTGTGTTCACACACAAAGCAGTTGTACAGTAACTACACAACATGACACACAACACACAACCATAAACGGGTGATAGTTGTTGAAGTTCACACACATCCACAAATGTGGTGGGTTGCAGAGTCCAACATATGTAATGCTCACACTGGGCATGCTCACACACTTTGACAACATGCCATGGGAAGGCTGAACTGGGCATGCTCACACACTTAGTCCAAATCTTGGTTTAGCAGTTGGACACACATATCTGGTATTGTTATGTGTTATGCCAGGAACCAACCACATTACAGCAGTCTGCCCACTGCACACAGTTAAATGACTACAGAGACATACGTGATATAGTGGCTCCCTCCCATATGCAAACATTGTCCACATATGCAGAAGTTGTTCATACCAACAGGGAATGCTATGGCAATAAAGATATGCAAACAGTCTATCGGCAACAAATAATGTGCATTTGACAATTAAACATAATGGTGTAGAGGTCAACACTAGGCTGTTTGCCCTAGGGAATGACAGCTTAGCCATAGTGTGCTTGGTGTCTGCCTCCCCACAGGATGCACATTCCCCTTTCCAAACACAGATGATGTCAGCACTCTATAAGTACAACAGGAGAAATAAAACTTCATAGTAATCCGAATAGCGCGCTCTGCTAATGCGGCCGTCTCAAGTGTCATTACATAGTTAGGTAGGGGTTTCAAATCTTGCAAGTGCTCAGTGTGAGTGGGGTTGGTGTCTGTGTGAGGGAAATGTCCCTTTTGGCAAATAGAAAAAGACACTACAGGATGCACATTCCCTTTCTAAACACCGATGATGTCAGCACCCTATAAGTACAGCAGGAGAAAAGAAACCTCCCAGTAATCCAAATAGCGCGCTCTGCTAATGCGTCCGTCTCAAGTGTCATTACATAGTTAGGTAGGGGTTTCAAATCCTGCAAGTGCTCAGTGTGTGCGTGTGTGTGTGTGAGTGGGGTTGGTGTGTGTGTAAGTCTGTGTGAGGGAAATGTCCCTTTTGGCAAATAGGAAAAGACACTACAGGATGCACATTCACTTTCTAAACACCGATGATGTCAGCACCCTATAAGTACAGCAGGAGAAAATATACTTCCCAGTAATCCGAATAGCGCGCTCTGCTAATGCGTCCTTCTCAAGTGTCATTACATAGTTAGGTAGGGGTTTCAAATCCTGCAAGTGCTCAGAGTGTGTGTGTGCGCGTGTGTGAGTGGGGTTGGTGTGTTTGTAAGTCTGTGTGAGGGAAATGTCCCTTTTGGCAAATAGGAAAAGACACTACAGGATGCACATTCCCTTTCTAAACACCGATGATGTCAGCACCCTATAAGTACAGCAGGAGAAAAGAAACCTTCCAGTAATGCAAATAGCGTGCTCTGCTAATGCGTCTGTCTCAAGTGTCATAACATAGTTAGGTAGGGGTTTGAATCCTGTGAATGGCAAGTGTGTGTGTTTGTCTGAGGAGGCTTAGTGTGTGAGGGAAATGCCCCTTTTGGCAACTAGGTGAACAGACTACAGGATACCCATCCCCTTTTCTAAACACCGATGATGTCAGCACCCTATAAGTACAGCAGGAGAAAGGAAACCTCCCAGTAATGCGAATAGCACGCTCAGCTAATGCGTCTGTCTCAAGTGTCATAACCTAGTTAGGTAGGGGTTTGAATCCTGTAAATGGCAGGTGTGTGTGTTTGTCTGAGGGGGCGTAGTGTGTGAGGGCAATGCCCCTTTTGGCAACTAGGTGAACAGACTACAGTATGCCCATCCCCTTTTCTAAACACCGATGATGTCAGCACCCTATAAGTACAGCAGGAGAAAAGAAACCTCCCAGTAATGCGAATAGCGCGCTCTGCTAATGCATCTGTCTCAAGTGTCATAACATAGTTAGGTAGGGGTTTGAATCCTGTGAATGGCAGGTGTGTGTGTTTGTCTGAGGGGGTGTAGTGTGTGAGGGAAATGCCCCTTTTGGCAACTAGGTGAACAGACTACAGGATGCCCATCCCCTTTTCTAAACACCGATGATGTCAGCACCCTATAAGTACAGCAGGAGAAAAGAAACCTCCCAGTAATGCGAATAGCGCGCTCTGCTAATGCGTCCGTCTCAAGTGTCATAACATAGTTAGGTAGGGGTTTGAATCCTGTGAATGGCAAGTGTGTGTGCCTGTCTGAGGGGGGTAGTGTGTGTGAGGGAAATGTCCCTTTTGGCAAATAGGACAACACACTACAGGATGCACATTCCCTTTCCAAACACCGATGACATCAGCACCCAATAAGTACAGCAGGAGGAAAGAAACCTCCTAGTAATGCAAATAGCACGCTCTGCTAATGCGTCCGTCTCAAGTGTCATAACATAGTTAGGTAGGGGTTTGAATCTTGCAGATGCCACGTGTGCGTGTTTGGAGGGGGGGGGGTGATTGTGTGTGTGCAGGTATGTATGAGGGAAATGTTCCTTTTGCCAGATGGGAGAACACACTACAGGATGCACACACCCCTTTCTTGACACAGATGATGTCAGCACCGTATAGGTACAGCAGGAGAAGGGAAGGCTCCCAGTAATGCGAATAGCACGCTCTGCTAATGTGTTTCCCCTGTGTATCGTAATGTCATTACGTAGGGATTTGACACCTGTACATACATGTGTGTGTGCATGTCCGTATGAAAGACATGTTAGTTTTGGCAATCAGGTGATCACACCACCTGATGCACATTACCCTTTCAAAGTACTGATGTTGTCAGCACCCTCTAAGTATATCATATCCGGGACGAGGAACTATGTAGTGAACCGAACAGTGCTTTGCTAATCGTCCCCCTCCCATGTGTCATGACATAGGTAGGTAGGGGAATGAATCCTGCATATGGCACGTTTGCATGTGTGTGGGGGTATTAGGGTGTGTGTAAATGCAAGTGTGAGGGTACAGATACTTTTGGCAAATAATACTGTACACCAGATGCTGCATACCCCACCAGTAAACACAGGAGATGTCACCACACTATCAGCACAGCCAGACGGGGCTAGTTGGCTAGTAATGCCAATAGTGTGCTCTGCTACTGTGTCTATTACCATCGTCAGAGTACAGATAGGTATGTTTGGGTAACCCACAACTATCGCGAGTGGTTGTGTCACACAGTATGACCTTGCGGTGTGTGTACATTCCAATGCATGCCATTGCCTAACCCAGCAATGGCATCGCACACATGATGTATGTGTGTGACACATACACAGCAATACCTGTGAGCCGCAGTAGTTACCATGTCTGACACATGCTTTGTGTGGATAAATGGTATTAGCAATGTATGCCATTATGACAGTGTGTCCTGCTGTGCAGGGTCCGCACGTGGTATGTCCCTAAACAGTGTGGGTGTCCATGGTGAAAGACCTACAGCAGGGGATACACATCTGGTCTGGCCCATATAGTGTACATGTAGTCAATGTACAGGTGCTGTATGTTCCCACCTGTTGTGGTAGTGGTAACATCTCATTCCACTACCACAACAGGTGGGAACATACAGCACCTGTACATTGACTACATGTGCTGTATGTTCCCACCTGTTGTGGCAGTGGTAACATCTCATTCCACTGCATTTCGGTGACCACATGCTGTGAACCCATCAACTAGAGTGTTGTAGCTACAGCAATGCTCACACACAATGCTCGGCTGGATGCAGTATGGCCTTATAAACACAGTTCATGGGACTGTCATATTGCTGCTGTTGTTATGGAGGATAGGTGGTCGTCCTGTGTATGTGAGGGTTGTGTGTGCCATGCTATGGACCAGATGGCATTCCGACACACTGTCAGCTGCACCTGAGTAGGCCCTGATGGTTTGTGCTGTGCCAACAACCTGGAGGTGTGCGTATCTGTGTTGACCCAGGATACCACACCCCTATCCATGTGTGGTACATGTGTAGGGGACGACAGGAATGGTAAGGGGCATAGCCTGTCAGTGATGGGTAACACCTGTGATCCATGACTCATGCATCTGGTACTGCATAGACACTGCGGTTCACCGTGCTGAGGGCAGTGTCCAGTGCATGCATCCTCCGGTGTACACTGCTGTAGTTGTGTAGCAGCACTGTCAGTGTCCTAACCTGTGTGATACCCACGGAGGTCGCTATGTAAACCATGTCCTGCAGCATAAGGCAGTATGTGTGTACCAAGGAGCCTTGCCAGTATACATCGGGCCATGTGTGTCACATGCAAGATGACCCGTGAACAGCAATGTGGCTTCCCTAGCATGTAAGCACACGTTGACAGCCAGTGGATACCCTATGAATGACAGTGGAGACTGAGTATAATGTAGACATACAACAGCCTTCCCACATATAGTGGTAGAATACCTGGGGAGAGTATGTTGGCAACTAATATCAGGCTCATACTGGCCTGTGCCACATGCTGCGAGATCCATTCTATGTCCCCTATCACGTAGTCCAGGGAGGTATGTCCCAGGCAGCCGCACTGGCATGGTCAATGAGTGAGTCATATCTGTCCATGCCTCTGACTGACCTGTATGCATGTATGCTGTGGTGGACCATAGTGCCCCTGAGTCATATCACTGTGCCCTTCACCAGATACAGCCTGTTGAGCAGGACCCCAGTGCAGCACACATGACAGGTACCTGACACGTCTGTAGCAGGTGTGTTGTGTAGCCCTACAGGCTGTGGGTGTGCGGTACAGGGGATGTGCGTTTCATGTGTGGCATGTGCTGTGTTCCGACGGAACATATGCCTGTGTGCCAGCTGCGGAGGTGTGTGATGCACAGGCAGGCTGCTAGTCTGAGTCCCTACGTATGCCCCAGTGTGTTCAGCATGCTGTCAGTGTGTGGCAATGTCTGCCTGGTATTGTTGTCACTGTAATATCATGTATTGATATATTTATTGGTCCTACATATGTTGACTGGGATAGCCCAACTGGATGCATGTCCATTCCCAGGGTAGGCCCGTGGAGACAAGCTACGAGGGTAGCAGATACAGCATTAGAAAATACTAGCATGACATAGTACAAACAGATTATGAACAGAGATTACATAAGTAAGCAGGTCCAACATGTTCCACAGGTTATTGTCAGACCTGAGCACAAGCCAGGTTTACATTGTATTTACACAGTACAGTGGTTCACACAGGTTACACATCCGAGTTAGCCAGGCCTGATACACTGACATAGCCAGTCACATGACAAATGTTGTTTGGGTCTACTGTTCAATGAACTAAGGTGGACATTAGGGTAATATCAGCTGGGAGTGGGTTCCAGGATCTACGTACAGGATTTGCAAAGACCACCAGCTGTGTTAATAGACTCGCTAGTCCGAAGCAGTACAATGTTAGAGGCTCGAAGCGGTCTAGGATTGTCATAGGGGGTGAGTGTAATTTACGTGCAGGAGTATTGTCCGGATTATACAGGGTGTTATAGGGAATAATCATTTGGTTATACTGTATTAGGCTGGGTATTGCAAGCCAAACAAGCTGATTTAGATTGATGCAATGATGTGTCCTACCAGGCGGGCCAGTGGCAAGCCTGGCAATGTGGTTGTAGCAAATCCAGTGCTTGTTAAGGACAGTCTTGTTCATATGTGAGAGTAGAGGGGATGCATACAGAAGGGCTGCAACACGGTGTGAGCGAGCTATGGCACCTCTAGCTGGAGGGGCTAGGAAGGCTTTAATTCTGTAAAGTGACCCTAGCTTTCTATTGATGGCTTGGCTAATCTGGTTAACATGTATGTCACATGTGAGGTTATTGTCTATGATGACACCTAATAGTTGTTGGGATGGGTCAGGGTAGAGTATTGTACCATCGGTTGTTGTTATGGTAACGGTGAACGTGGTAGACATACGTGTTTGTGGAATAACAGCAGTCCAGTGTGACTGGGATGTAGGATCAGACGTTCAGAAAGCCAGTTTGCTATTGTATTACAGGTGGTCTGGGTAGCTGAACATAACTGTACTGGAGATGTGGCTGAGCAGATCAGAGTAGGGTATACAGCGTATTGGATACAGCTGGCGTTTGGGATGACAGTATAACGGTCGTTAATGACGATGGAGGACAGCAAGGGCCTTAGGATAGAGCCTTGTGGTACTCTGAGGGTGTCTGGTAGACGGTTAGAGGGTTTGGTCAGCCAGAGGCCGGCCTGCTGTTGACCATGCAGGTAGGATATGCTCTGTGTTAGTCCACACCTACTTAACATTCACCAGACACACGCATATTGGCAACATTCCTGCAGACATGGTCGGTGCACATATCCCCCCTCCCTCTCCCTCACCTTTCGGATATTTATCACAGCTGGGTGTAACCTCCCTATCATCGCACATGTCCAGGTGAGGGCCGCCCTCAGCGGAGGAGAACACACAGCATCACTGTGACCTCGTGGTCCCCCTGGATGTGTGCTACCAGCACTCTGGGAGACATACCACCACATGTAACAGTGATAGTTTATCTTGGCCATGCTACAGGATATGTACCTGGACAGTGGCATACAGCAGCAGTGGTCCCACAACACTAAGGGGACACCTCGACTGACCCTGGGAATTACCACATCATATGCATAATGGGCCTGGTCTGCTACGCTATGGGGTACTGCAGTATGGGATACATGTGCAGTGACATCAGGTACCTGCAGACACTTGTTCCCAGCCAGTGTGCCTTTGGGATGGGCTGGTCCTGGCGTGGGGCCTGGCTGACATTTCACAGCAGTCACTACAGCCATTGCTAGGCCAACACACAGACACATGCTACCAGGGTCCTGGCCTATGCCTGCTTGACATGTGATGTGTGATCATCCCCTTTTGTTGGGACTACATACACACAACATATCACATGGACATACCTATGGATACAGACGTATGACACATTTGGAGGGTTCACAGTATGCACACTGTTAACCTGCTTCTTTGCATTACCTCTGTATGTCACAGCTGGTTGCGTTCCACAGCTTCTGCTTGCCGCTGATATCCCTGTCAGTGCTGACAGCTTCAGGGTAGGGAGAGTCACAGTGTTTTTTTTTTTATTATTGTGCTCTCTCTCTCTCTCTCTCTCTCTCTCTCTCTCTCTCTTCCACTTCTCGGCCTCTCTCTGTCTGCTTACAGACACTGCAATTAATTTATTGCATGTGGGGAGTGTTAGCACTGGATGCTTTTGTAGGTATTTGCATAGGTCCATGTGATGGCCTCTGCACCAATTGAGGGCCAGCATTTGCTAATTGCATACAGCTGGTTGTGTACTGATTGCAGTTCTCACTGTGATTTCAGGTCAGTGCTATAAAAGGGTATGTGTGATAGGTGTTGCCCTTTCAGATTGTGTGGGCGGGGACCATGCTGTTATGCTGTGGACAGTGTTCTGTGATTGTACAGGTTAGTATCTCTCTCATGCTGCAGGCTGTGTTGTATATTAACAGTTCTCCATTCCTCTTTCATGTTCCCTGTAGCAAGTGTGTATGCACTTTGACTCCTACAAGTATATATATATATATATATATATATATATATATATATATATATATGTATATTTATATATATATATATATATATATATATATATATATATATGTACATATGCATACATATACCTATGTACTTTAACTGACCTTATCATCTACAGGCTGCCAACTAGCATGGCTGTTTATTTTCACACACTGCTATTATGGATATCCATTGTTTGTGACATTTAGTTTAAATGGCATGCTCTGTGTATTACACATCCTATATTCCCTTTACATTCATCCCTACTTTTACATGTTATATTTATTTTAGCACAATGTGTTTGTATAAGAGTCATGGCTTAGTGGTAGGGTGTACAGACTACTGTTTCCAAGGTCCTGGGTTCGGGACTGACAGTGGGAGTTTATTTTTCTTTTGAACTGAGTACAGGACCTGTCAATCACAGTGACTAAGGCACTTTTAAGCAGTTGTAACCGGGCTAGCGCTGGTTTGCGCGGAGCTCACGCATGCGCACTGGCGGTTAGCTCAGACACCGGTTACAACCGCTAACAGTGCTTACTCTGGCGACACCAGCTATTTTCTTTGAAAGAAAAGAAAATGGGGAGACAGGAAAGTGGTGAAAAGGGTCACAAAGAGGGTAAGACAGTAGGGAAACAAGCTTCGGATGTGCAGGAGGAATGTAGGTAAGGCCCATAGCTGCCCATTTCTTCATCAGCAACAGCTGTGCATATGTATGTAATTTGGTGTGACATTTGAAACCTTCCACCCCTGGGAGAGGTGTCAGGACAACAATAATACTTGTTGTACAGCCAATTGTAATTGATAGGGTCCATGTCCAGTGGACATGTGTGCGGAATGGGCAGCTATGTATGGGGCGTAATTTTTTTGTGGGTACAGAGTGCCCTTTTTTTTTTTTTTTCAGGTAAGAGTGGTATGTCAGGGGAAGGAAGTTGGTTCAGATGGGGAGGTAGGCTGGGTAGGTAAACAGACAAGACAAACAAGACGCATACAGGGACAGTGTATGACACGTGTGGGGGGGGTTACACAAATGACGGGGACGGAGGTTTGGATATCCAGAGCCCATGAGCCCACAGATGGCAACAGTGGAACTGATATCCCCACCCATAGGCAGTTGCCACTGTCCCTTCACTGCCCAGGACAGGGCTGTGCTGTGGGCTGTGTAGGCGGGGCAACGGGCAAGCCCGTTAGTTGCGCCACCCGTGCCTCGAGCTGGCGTAGGGGCTCAAGGACAGAGTCCCGAATCTCCCTACGCACCGCAGTCTGGACACTACGGAGGGTGAGTGGTGGATCTCCTCCAGCCACACTTGCAGAGGGGGGCGAGCCCCATCCCCTGCAGCGCTTCCACCCGCAGGTGGCACAGGGCCACCGGAGGAGGGTCCGGACTCGGCACTAGTGCCAGGTGCACTTGCCAGCTGAGGTGGGAGAGGTGGGTCCACCGGAACCCGCCTTCCCTGTCGTTCTATGTTTTGCATTATGTCATGACAGTTTGGGTTAGTGACATATAATACCATTCACAGTTAGTTGTAACAGCATGCATTAGTATTCCCATTAAGCAAACACCCAGATATTCACACCATTGAACAGCGTGCAAAACACATGCATAATTTGAACAGTAATACACAGTCCAACAACATGCAGGGTTGATTGATGGCAACAGGCCATCAGGTGTGGATGTATGAACAGGGCAGATGCATCAACAGACATGCAAATATATATGACCCACCAGGACAGACGTCCAGGGGTGGTAATTGTGATTGCACATACCATTTTCACGTGGAATGGGTTGTAGCTGGTTGGAGGGTGGGGTAAATAAAGTAATATTAACACCTTTGAATACAAATACATATGCTGTACATTTCTAATAGCTACAGTTATATACACACTACTGTTCTAACTACAGTGTCCTATATGTTAACTACTTCACCTTGCAGATGGGACTGTTACTGCAACATCAATCTACATTTTATTGCTGTTCATACACATTCATATCAAGCTTGGTTCAGATACATCGTCCTGTTACGTTTGCTTTCTCTACTTGTAGACAAGTGTGGATGCTTGGTATATCAGACAATCATCCTATCTGCGTATTTCAGACTGGGAGCAACATATCCAGATTTTGGGGTACACATTCCACATGCAGCAACACTTTGAACAGATTTTGCTGTTTGGTTCTGAGTCTCACATGCATTTAATTCTGTCCTGACTGCAGTATGGTTTATTCAGGGGTTATTACTACTGTATTGCTGTATTCCTGACACTTTCTCACACTCTCTCACTTGCTTTCATGTTACTATTCAGACTGGTACTTCTAGGCTTTATTGATATGTTTTAACAGTGGTTATTACAGTTCTTTCCAGCAGTCTCACTTCTGTCATGTTTCAGTATTTCCACAGGGATATATTTCCCACATGTGATTTCATCCTCTTCTGCAGCTATACTTTACATGCTGCTGCAGGTTGTGTACTATTTTCTTACAGGCAGGGCATTTTTATTTCAAAATATATGTTGGACAGTTTCATGTTTACTTTACACTTTCAGGCTGGGAACTGTTGTAATCAAGCAATACTTGCATACACTTTCACACTGTTACTTGCAGATTTTATTCCTTCCTGGCTACACTGCACTCTTTTGCTGACTGTCATACATTTATAAATCTTTACAGTTACTGGTAGTGGATTACTGACCTGCCTGGTGGTGCAACCACACCAGCCTATTGGCATAGGCTCTGCGGTTCGCAGAACAGACACCTGCAGCTGTAATATAAATGAAGTAATATTGGAATACACATCTCCATAATTTCAGGTAGTTTAACTTTCTACATTCATAATTAATTGTTACTTACTCAGTGGTGGGGCGTTGGGTGATTGCCGGGCCTCCTGGATCCAAAGGTTCAGTTGGTCCTGCTTGCGTCTCTTCAGGTCCGCATGGTGGTGACGGACCTGCTCACCTGTCCTTGGAATTCCTGTGGCACTGGTGAGTTCATGAGCCAACTGGTTCCACGCCTCAGCCCTGTACGCTCCCCAGAGGACCTGGCCCTGCATGAGTTGGGCCTCATGGTTGTGGACTAGGAGCCAGGCCATGTACCTGGACTCCTCAACACCCCACCTCTGCCTGAAAGCGACTACCCTCTCCTACACCTGACATTCTGCCTGCAGGTCTGTTCTACAATCGTTTATGCTGTGTATTCCCGCCTATGGGGCTTATATAGTCCGTTTTTCCCGCACATATCTGTGATTGGCCATTTTGGAATTGTATCAACTTCAGTAAACCTGCATTGTCATGCTGTAGTTTGTATTCATTCCTATATATGAGCTATTATTGCATTTCTAGGTACTGCTGTCATGGCTTAGTGGTTTTGTACCTTTACTATGGTGTATAGTATCCTGGGTTCGAACCTCGCCACTGCTTTTTATTTTTCATGACTGTCCAGACATGTTGAGGGGGTGTGTCTGTGTAAAGGCATTTTGGATACGGCTTGCTCACCGTTGCCCGTCGGTTAGCTCGTTTGCGCGGTGCGCAGCTCCGCATAACGGGTACGCTGGTTTAAGCCTCATTTGGCTATCGGCATGCATATTCCGCTCAGCTCAGTTAGGGGCACATATATTTAGCATGGTAAACCACTGCTCAGCTACGGGCACTCAGTTTGCACCAGTTGGACCAATGCTTATCTACGGGCACATACACTCACTCTGTTGAATTGTAGCTCAGCTATAGGCACATCTGGCAGTTTCTATTCATTTCATAGCTCACATTTATTTAATATAAATGGGCTATTTCATTGCATTTTACATATATTCTGGTTTTATGTGTACATATGTGTCAGGGACTTTTTTCCTGCTTATTTTGCCAAAAAAAAAAAAATTGGTGTTGTGGGGGCTCGAACCATGAATGCCTGCTCTGCAGCCAGCATCTCTACCGCTACG